>NC_140249.1:17662676-17740176 GCF_949987555.1 Borostomias antarcticus | reverse complement strand
ATCAATCTGAGCAGCATATTCAGTTTGTGCCAATCTGTGGATCTGGAACATCTGTGGATTTTCAAAACTATTGCCTCTAGATGGTGGCTTGTAGCTGCATTGGAGGACGTAATTTGTAAGTTGAGTTTGACAATGTGTCTGAGGTAGACTTACTACCGACTCATTCTGTGCTGCCTGCTCTCTGTATCCTACGGGGTCCACTGGGCAAAATTGATAAATAAATAAAAAATCAACTAATTTGCGTTAATCTTAACACATTATTCCCCTTAGACACTGGTTCCTGTGGTGTGAACACAGAGTAGCCACAAAGGTTCTAGTTCCTGTGGAAAACTACTGCAGTGGGGGAAGTGCCTATTGAGACACCAAGCATAGTTTTTTTATGTACAAAGCAAAACGTACTTGGCAATGGGAAAAATGTATTGTGGCCGTCGCCCCCTAGTGGTGGGCTCTGGTAAATGTGTGACGGACGCACCCATGCACTAACATACAGGGGTCGATCTAAAGTCGGTGTTGCCGGGTGAGGGACAATCATTGAGACAGTGGAGTTGCTGCTATATTAACCATGAAAGAGACGAGGAGGCTTGTCCTTCTGCTGCCTGGGAAATATATCATGTTCTTTCACCCAAGCTCTTTTTTTGGAGTAACATACACTACATATCAGTTCTAACAACAATGTATATCACTGTGCATACAAACACACACACAGATACACACTCTTCAGGTCAGCCTCTCAGGCCAGACCGCTGGCAGGTTAGCGCGGCGTGACAGTCAGCCTGTCAGGCCAGACCGCTGGCAGGTCAGCGCGGTGTGACGGTCAGCCTCTCAGGCCAGACCGCTGGCAGGTCAGCGCGGTGTGACGGTCAGCCTCTCAGGCCAGACCGCTGGCAGGTCATCGCGGTGTGACGGTCAGCCTCTCAGGCCAGACCGCTGGCAGGTCAGCGCGGTGTGACGGTCAGCCTCTCAGGCCAGACCGCTGGCAGGTCAGCGCGGTGTGATGCTCTGCCTCAGGGTAGACCGCTGGCAGGTCAGCGCTTCCACAGCTGCAGACCAGCGCTCCGCTCAGACCGTAAGAAATGGATCATTGTCCGCTGATGCGTTTTGGCTCGCGCCTCTCCTCCGCCTAAACGATATATGCAAAACACGTTTTCCGGACGGTTCAGGGTCGATTACATCCCACCGTTCGTCAGCCTCTTGGCCTGCATTCACGGGATAGCAGCTAATCACCCTGTCCAAACATTTGATTCCATTTGCAGACATTTTGCATTTTTTCACCCCCACCTTCCCACAGAACAGGACTGCAGCCAGGATTGACTCGGGCATGGGTGTACTGAGCTACTGCTTCCATATACTGTAAGCAGCAACACACACACACACACGCACGCACACACACACACACACACACACGCACACACACAGATACACACACACACACACACACACACACACACACACAGATACACACACGCACACAAAGCCACCTCCTCTTCCATTTCTTGATAATGGGCCGGGATGTCTGCCACGGCCCAGATTGAATGTCAGGAGGAACGCACAATGCCAGTGTTCTGTGTATCCAGAGCCCTGCAGCTGGGGGAGAGGAGCCCCAGCGCCGGCTCACGCTGTGCTGTTAGCTTCTCTGGCCCCCGGTTGGCCCGCTGCATTCAGTTAGGAAATATCTGACACGGTGTCGCAATGCTTCGCTGTTGAGATGCACGGCGGAGTAATGTGTTTGTGTTGTCCTATGCTGCTAATGGATCCAGTCGCCGAAGCTCTGTGTAATTATAAAGCGCTTCATAACGCTGAGCTGAAGGGGGTCAAAGCCGGTCAGCGTTAAACGGTTCTCTCAGTCTCTGCGTCTTCCTTCTGGGACTGTTTGTTCCGCGCGTCCGGGACAGACGGTGATACTCAAGGTCAGTGAGTGCGTGCGGTGAAGCTGGGGTCTTTTATGGCTTTGATTGTTCCTATGGGTCCTCTGAGGACCAAGCCCCCCCCCCCCCCCCGCGGCGCGAGCAGCTTCTCTTAACGAGGGGGGCGGGGCCGCCCATCAACGCTGCTGCTTTGAGAGCCGAAGGCTCCCTTTGTCTGGCGTGTCGTCAGGGAAGACTTACCGGCACTCAAGGGGTGAACGGCGTGGCGCTTCGCCATGGAAACGGCTGTAACTATGTTGTCGGCTCGTTGGATGTGTGCGTGCGTGTGTGTGTGTGGGAGTGTGTGTGTGTGCGTGTTGGAGTGAGGGAGGGAGGTAACATGAGGGCAGGACAAAAAGGAGAGTGTGTGTGTGCGTGTGTGTGTGTGTGTATGGAGTGGGTTGTGATCCTTCTTAGGGGCCTCTCAAATAAGGCTCTCAGCAAATACTCCAGAGTTCCAAGGAGAGACTATTAATCATTCATGGTTTGGGGCAGCATATTGTTGATTGACATGTAGCCGGCCTATACTTGTCGGTCCATTCCCAATACCACCAAAAGACCAATATCCTGCAGTTTGAGCTGTGATGTGACATATGGGAAGGATAAGGGGACACACAGTGCCAATGATCACCCAAATCCTTTGGCACTATGTAGAGCTCCACATTATGGGACATTTGGCCTGCAATAAGCAACATGTGTTCAATGTGTTAAAGAGTGTTCTTTCTTTGGACAATGTTTATAGGATCTGTTTGATGGTCAAAAATATGCTTTGGCTTGTTTTCAGCTGTTATATGTTATGTGAAATCAGTTGATATCAAATATCAGGCACGTATTTTCAGATAAAAGCTGAACCTGCTCTCTACTCATATTTTTGAAGGTGTGAAAACAATGCCCTTCTGTCACATCGTTGTGTAACTGTTGGTAAATGTTTCTCTTGTTTGCAACCCAACAGGCGGTCCCTGGTTATTTTCTGCGAATCCAGCGCTCTTGGAAATCACAGTGAGATTGAGATGTGGGGAGGGAAGACAGGACAGGGTGAGGGGATTGAGGGGGGGCGGGATTAGTGGATTTGGGGTGGGGTATCGTCTTTCACCCCTCCCGCCCCCCCCCCCCCCCACCAGGAGAAAGCCACATGACCCTGCAGAATGGGGAGAAAGGGAGACAAAAGATGTTGGGCCACGGTATGAGCACTCAATAAGAACCACATGTACTGTAGGAGGGAGGAGGAGGTGAGGAGAGGGGGGGAGAAGGAGGAGGAGGAGGAGGAGAAGGGGGGGTGTGTGTGGGGAGAGGGGGCAGTGACTAAAGCCCGTCTTCGGGAGAGGAGGAGAGGGAGTGAACGCGCTGAGCTCTCAATCCACAGGCAGCGCAGGGGACGGGATCTGTGAGGAAACCCTGTATGTGTGTGTGCCTCTGCCAGAAAGCGTGTGTCTGGGTGTGTGTGTGCATGTGTGTGTGTGTGAGAGTGAGAGAGAGAGAAAGAGAGAGAGAGCTTGTCAGAGAGCGAGGAGGAGAGAGAGAGAGAGAGAGGGGGGGGGGAGAGAGAGAAAGAAGAACTAAATTCTGCCCTGGAAACCTCACAGTGCCCTCTGGGCTCAGGAAGAGACGAGACAGAGCCTCAGTGGAGCTAATAGTCTGATCATATTTATCTACTGAAGGAATAACAAGAAGAAGGGAGACATGTCAAGCGCTATCCTGAGAAGAAACTCCAGCAAGCAAGGTTTACAGAACCTGCTGAGGTAAGGAGAACGTGGGGACCGGTTCTGGATAGGGAACAGAAGGGCATGTGTAAATGTTTGTGTTTGCCAGGTATGCTGGTGATGGTGATTTGAGCTGGAGCAGTCTTGTTTCCAAGGACTAAAAAAGGCAGCTTTCGTTTTATTTGTCAGAAAGTGGAGCTGGTAGAGAGTACAAAACACAGAAACGCACACTCAGACAAACAGGACGTCATACCGGGTTCTGGTTATTCACATGTTGACGTGAGTGTGACCGTGTCATCCTTCGGTATACAACTTTCTGGATAAATCATGTTGCTTCCAGTAATCCTGGCTCTGAACAGCTGCTCCCTGTATTTCGCTGTTAACTCTTATTTTCAGAGCGGGGTTATTCAGAGTGTGAGCAAACGTGTCGGACGGCTCCTACGACCGAGACTGTGACAGCATGTCCCCAACTCTGACTGAGCTCTTGGGAAACATTTGACTGATTAGGGACCAAAGGGATTACTGTGTGTATTTGGGGTCACATTGTGTGCGTGTGTGTGTGTGTGTGTGAGCTTGTGCGTGTGTGTGAGCCTGTGTGTGTGTGTGTGTGTGTGTGTGTGTGGGTGTGTGTGTGTGTGTGTGTGTGTGTGTGTGTGTGAGCTTGTGCGTGTGTGTGTGTGTGTGTGTGTGTGAATGTGTGTGTGAGCTCGTGTGTGTGTGTGAGCTTGTGCGTGTGTGTGTGTGTGTGTGTGTGTGTGTGTGTGTGAATGTGTGTGTGAGCTTGTGTGTGTGTGTGTGTGTGTGAGAGAGAGAGAGAGAGAGGGGGGGGGAGGAGGCACTCTACCTCTGCTCTGATTACCGCCTGGGGAATTCAGTGCCCGGCGCTCCGTGTTTATCACTGTGGACTTAACCTGCCAGGAACTGGAATGTTCTGTCACTGGAGACTGAGCTTTTCACCACTTCTGGCTTGTTTGTTGTTCCTATCTCGACCTGTATCTCCCTGTGTGTGTTTGAGAGAGATAGAGAGAGAGAGAGAGAGAGAGAGAGAGAGAGGGAGAGAGAGGGGGGGGGGGGAGAGAGAGAGAGAGAGTTGTAGAGAGAGGGAGAGACAGAAAGAGAAAGGGGGGTAGATACAGAAAGAGAGACAGAGAGAGAGAGGGAGAGACAGAAAGAGAGAATGGGGGGGGAGAGAGACAGAGAGAGAGACAGAGAGAGACAGAGAAACAGAGAGAGAAAGAGAGAGACAGAGAGAGAGAGAGAGAGAGAGAGAGAGCGAAACAAAGAGAGACAGAGAGAGAGACAGAGAGAGGTAGAAGTGCCCCAGGCTCCCCTGATTGAAGCTAGGGGAAATTGGCCCAGTGACCTGTGTCAAAGGTGAGAGAGGTGACATGACCGTCTCTTTTGTTAGGGGACTGCTCACGGGTGGCGACATGTCTGGCCTTCGACCTCCCCAGCGTTCCCTTTCTGGGGGGAGAGCTGCTCTTAGATGAGTAAAGGTACTCAGGAAACCGATAGCCTCCATTGAGAGCATGTCCAGGCGTCACTCAACACAATATTGGGAGAAAACACACACAAAACACACAGGAGAGAAGGAAATATAAAACTGATTTAATAAAGCAGGACCCATTAGAATCAAATGTTTACAGATTATTAGTTTAAATTCTGCATTTGACATTTACATTGACGGCACATGTACAGTATGGAATAAACATGACAATATTATTCAGCTTGTTGTGTTAATCCATCGTCTTCCTCTGTTCTTTGTTTGGTGAGTTGATTGTTGGCGAGTTTTTTCCAGGTGAGGAAGCAGGTGAGGAAGCAGGTGTGTTCGGCCCGGCAGCTGAGGTGCTGCTCCCCAGACCAGACACGTTCCTCGCATGTTGGCCTGGTTCCTCTGGATCCTCACAGGGTTTAGAGGAATGGATCCGTTAACCGGGGTTCCTTTCTAGCCATGCCAGATCTCCCCTTTCCCACTCTCCACAATGTAGCTCTTCATTTCAATGCCGTGGATTCATCTCTCTTTGAGAACGCTCTGCCAGCTGTCTGAACGAGTACAGATGAGAAAGCGCCACATCTGTTACCCTTCAAGAGCACAGTTATGAGATGACTGACACCCAAGGATGAAATCTTTCAGGCCTTTCACTGTACTATGTACCTCTTTCCCCCCCCCCCCACGGTTTATTGGGGAAGCACAACATAACGATGCTTTGGTTGTTCAGGAAGTGCTTTGCGTAAGGAACACACTACGGTAGGCCAAGTGGCACTTCTGCTGATACTGCAAGCAGATGGTATCGCTCTGGGCGAGTGAGAGGAGAAGGATGACATCACCTTCTACCAACACTCCTCCATCCCATCTCACCAACATCCCCAGAGTGTTTGATCGCTCCGAATACATCATCCGCTTGTTTAAAGTTGTGCTGTTTCCAATTCATCATTGGCTGGGTTGATTAGGAGCCAAAATCACACTTTTAGACTTATTAGTGGTGAACGCAGTCATAGCTGGAGCAGTGAAACCTTAAAAAAGTATGAGGATTGGGGTACATTAAACATATTTCACCTAGTTCACAGAACGTCATATCGTATCATTATAGCATTCCAGATTGGAAAACGTCACACAGAGAATGGTTGCCAACAAAAACAAACTGAGCTAAATTAGCCAGCGGGCCCGGAATCCAAAATACGTTTTTATCTGATGTTCTGACATTCAGTTCAGTGGGTCAAAGAAAGCATGCAAGGATGATCTGCTTTGGATCAGCTAAGTGAGCGAGAGACAGCTCTCTAATCGACAGCATCTCCCATTCTACTTTCAGTGGCTTGTTTTGTTGTGTCATTCATGAGGTATCCAGTCCAGATACGGACCGTTTTAAGAGAGAGTCTGTTTTGTGCTCTCGTCTGCAGTCTCCGTCAACAGGCGCTCACGTTAACCCTTCCTAAGCCCGTGACCCCCGAAGACCTCCGGCTGGCTGGCTGGACTTTTTATTTACAATACAGGAGAGATAAAGGCACTCTGGAATGTGGGGGTCTTTGCCTGTTGAGTGAAGGGGGCCTGTGCCCCCCTCCAGTCCCCCTCTGCCTCTCTCCCCCTGTGTGCTTGACCAAAGGTTGTCCACATAAGGAGGACAGGGAAAAGTAAACACTCTGGCGTTTCCCTCTGCAGGGGTCACACATCAGTCTCTGAGCAGGAGGTGAGAGAGAGAGACAGATAAAGAGAAAGGTAATCTAGACTGCCTAGCTATTGCTCTCACCTTGGTCTGTCATGATAAGATAAGATAATGACATGGAAACAAACTCTGTGGTACGTATAGACAATGTTACAGACTAGGATCATAACACCATGAAATTCCATAAATAGTGTTGAAAATGATTGCACCCTTAACATCCGTGAGTTGAGCCGCGCTCGACTTCAGTGTAGCCTGGATAGTTCAGCTCTGTTAAAGTATTCGAGGCGTGTTGACAACATGATGTAGATGTTTAGTAGTTGTAACGAGATTTGACTAGACCCCGTAGGCAAATAAACCTCCAGGACCCCCGGGGCTCCCAGCCCGATTGCCTGAAGGAAATGAGCTGTGATCCGTTTGTGCTGGACGCAGGGGGCCCCGAGACCCAGCCACAACACGCCGATTACCGTCTGTCCACCCGCAGGGGGACCCCGTTTCCCTGGCAACGCAGTCAGACTGAGCGGTGGTGGTGGCGGTGACCCCCCCCCCCCCCCGCTGAATGTGGTCGTGTGTAAAAGTGTCCACTGATTTGGACAAGACATGGGCCGGACTGTTGGACCAATCAGTTGATTGGTATTCAAGATCTTAAATGTGTCTTTCTTTCATCCGAGACATGTCGCTAACCGCAGCGCGGCCAAGGAAAGAGCTGTGCTCAGTTAAAACAAACAGGAATTATATTTTGACGAGCTTGCTTTTGAAGTGGAGTGCAAATTCGGTCACGCCACATTCTCAAAGGTCCTCTAAGCTTGTCTGGTGTCCTCTAAGCTTGTCTGGTGTTTTTAGAAAAAAATATTCTTCTTTGTATAATGTCCCACACAACTGTTGTAACTTGTTTCAAAGACAACAATGACATCATCCAGTAAAGGTTTTCCATCACTCCCATTTCGGTGTCAGTGCCACAGACCTGGGCTTACTCAAAGGAATGAAATCATTCACCAAGTCAATGACAGCACCTATTCTTAATAAGCTGGAAATGACTAGTTTCCTTTGAGTGATTAGGTCAGTGAATTAAGTGGGATCAAGACAAGCACAGACGTACCTGTACAGGTAGCACAATGTTGTGCTCTGTAAAATGTTCCTATTTTCGAGGAGCTTGCTCGATTGTCTCCCTGAGAGGTCAGGGAACAATATTTACAGTTCACCTTGTTTGTTTTTTTTGCTTCCCTCTGAAAAAGTAGAGGTAGGATCATTATGTACATTCTCCCCTCTCTTCCTCTCTGTAAAGCACATTGTGCTGCCTCTGTGTATGAAATGCGCCATACAAATACAATTGTATTTGATTTGTGTGTGTGCATGTACATGTCCTTGGGCCACCAGACAGAAGGGATGACTCGAACCCAAAGGGTCCCCTGTGGCAGGAAACCTGTGAGGATCCCCACCTCTGATATTCCAGAGCGGGCAAAGGTCATGTCTTACAGGTCTTCAAGACCTCCAGAGCAAGTAGAATTATACACCTTTGCCTGAAATCCAGTACAGATGCCATTATTTACAGAAAGAGGAGCTGGGAAGCCTAACAATATCAGATGCAAGCCTACGTTTCCTGATACGTACAGTTCTTTAAGCCACCGAGTCCATGTTTATATTACTGATAAACTATCATGGTTTTACTTTGTCTAGCCAAAAAGACTGTCATCGTGTGTGAGATCGTTTGAGCCTGGAGCAGACTAGTTGCTGGCGTTGCGTAAATAAAAGAAGGACCGATTCCCTCTCCTTCTAATCACACTCACCTGTGACAGCCAACACTGAGCCGTCTGGGGCAGCCAACACTGAACCGTCTGGGGCAGCCAACACTGAATCGTCTGGGCAGCCAATACTGAGCCGTCTGGGGCAGCCAACACTGAGCCGTCTGGGGCAGCCAACACTGAACCGTCTGGGGCAGTCAACACTGAACCGTCTGGGGCAGCCAACACTGAACCGTCTGGGGCAGCCAACACTGAACCGTCTGGGGCAGCCAACACTGAACCGTCTGGGGCAGCCAACACTGAACCGTCTGGGGCAGCCAACACTGAACCGTCTGGGGCAGTGGCGGTGTGCTTGTCTGAGGAAAGGCAGCGTGCTCAGGCTTGCTCTGTCGTGACTTTACGAAAGGGGGGAGGAAAAAACCTAACAGAAAAAAACATAACCACCACTTTTGAGAAGTCTGGTTCTGGCTTCTCAGCCCCTGGGGGTGTTGCTTTTTAACATTACCGAGAGGAAGTTGAGCATACATACTGGACACACTGATACAATTGTCAGGAAAGTCAACATAAGAGCCGTTTTCACCAGAGTGATCTCTGGCATATCTTTTCACACTACTGTGAGGGATTGTGAAACAAGCAGCCCCCCCCCCCCCCACACAGGGAACACAAGAGCTGAGACATGGGTTGCTTAGGTTTTCTCAAAACTGGGGCACTTTCATCGAATGAGGAAGGGATGACTCAAGTCAGTCAGTAAAGAATGAGTAGGTTAGCAGGTCAGTAGGTCAGTACGCCAGATGACTCAGGTCGGTCAGTAAAGAATGAATCACCTCTCCTGAGTCAGAGATGTACTGTACCAAGGAGGAGATGATCCAATAACGCTGAGGAAAAGGGAAACATAATGAGAGCGCAGCAACGTTTGGTCAGATAGCCTTGGTCCATCCCACCCTGGGGAGTCCCTGTTTCCTTGTTGGCTGTGCCTCTTTGTGAAAGTAGAACAGCGAACTGATTCATTAGTATGAATGTATCACTGTAGATCACTCAGGCTGAATATGCTCCACACAGGAAAAAAAAACAACCAAATCAGCAGACTACATCCAGCTGCGTTTTGACCTCCTCACCTTGTGTCCCCAGTCCCTGGCTTCCTCTCGCCCACACCTGCATACTCATGCTGACCGTTACTGGTGAGCTAATGTGGTGGTTTGAGAAGCCGGGACAGGAAGTGATGGAAGGGGGTGGGCAGAGAGTGGATGGAGACGAGGCTGTAGCCTGTCACTTAAAATAACAAATGGATGTGAAATTGGGCCAAGATTAAAGCCAACAATGTGTGGCATGTTAGTGGGTGAGAGGTTACGGACCATCCCACCTACAGACGTTTAGGGCGTGTTGTAAAATGGAGAGTGCCCTGAACCAGCTGGGGTGACCAAGTGGTAACACAGGCCTGGGACCCATTAGGGCCCTATTAGTGACCTGAGCTGCATTTAGTAATTGGTCCAGGGGCCAAATGGATGTGAGTGTTGTAACCCTACACCCTGACACCCAGATGGAAACTATTGACCAGTCAGTACTCCTGGATTTACCCCTAGGCTAACCGGCTGTCCCTGGCTACACAACAGAGAAGGAGATAAAGCTTAGCTTATGTATTTGCAAATATATATTGATATAATGATACACTTTCAAAGATTCAGAAATTGTCTAAATTCTGTGGCGTCCCCCAAAGGTCAGTTTTGGGTCCATTATAGAAGTGGTTTACAATGTTGTGACAAATGGGGGTTGTTGTATAATGCAAACTCAGGGCGAGGCACATGTGTGTGTATGTTTATATGGAGATAAACATAGGTCGATGCTGTTGTGTTTTCAATGTTCCTTTGGGATGTCACTGCTCGTCTGTGGCGAGCGCCGAGTTCCTGAAGCAGATGTTCCGTTGGCAGGCCTTCTCACCGTATCCAAGACTCAACAGCCCCATTGTTTAGAAACAACTTCTTGGGAGAGCTGCAGAGGACGATGGAAGACAATGACTCAGGGAATTGATGTCAGACGTAAAGGATGTGCTCTGAAAAAAGAAATAGAGCCGTTTCTTAAATTGGGTTTAAACAATGACTGTTCTTCTTCCATGCTCTCTCCGCAGAGTAACGGCTCAGAGGAGCATAGAAGATGCTGAGGAGATGGAGAGAGAGCACCGCCGAAGGGCCCGGGAGTCCTTCCGTAGAGGGAGCAACACCTCGGGCCCCGGAGGCCCCTCACAGAACAATGGAGGCCCAACTGAGGAAGGCCTGTAAGTACAGTCCTGTAAATAAACTACCAAAGATTATGGAGTCATTGAATCCAGATCTGGCATAACTCACATTTAAATCTCCCATGTCTCACCTCGGTAGTCTCTCTCAAACGTTTTGACGTGAGCTAAAGTTGAAGAAGCTGATGAAGTTTAGTTTCTCCAGCTGTGGTTATATCAGCCTGTCATGCCACAAGGGTTTCCCTGTGCTTACCGTGTATCCAGTTTACTGTAGTTTATGACGCTGCTCCCTCGGCACGGTTACAAAAAAACAAATATTTCCATTGGGGAAAAGCCACTAACCTCCCCATGCCTCCTCTTCATCCTCTCTCTCTCCCGCTCTCTCTCCCTCTCTCTCTCCTTCCTCTCTCCCTCTCTCTCTCCCTCCTCTCCCCCTCCTCTCTCCCTCTCTCTCTCCTTCCTCTCCCCCTCCTCTCTCCCTCTCTCTCTCCCTCCTCTCCCCCTCCTCTCTCCCTCTCTCTCCTTCCTCTCCCCCTCCTCTCTCCCTCTCTCTCTCTCCCTCCTTCCTCTCTCCTCTCCAAGTGAAGAAGGACACAGCTGCCTTCTCATTACACAATCTCTGAGGAATGTTTACTACAGAGAGTCTAGGGAAACTACTACCGAGCCATAGCCCTTAGGGTAGCTGGCACTTTGAATTTCCCAAATTTAATTATGCGCTATCTGTCCAACACCTTCTCCATGTGCAGAGAGAGAGAGAGAGAGAGAGAAGCAGCACTATATCAAGTCAATAGCTCTATATTTCTCCATGGCTCCAACTGTGCTAACTTGACATGAGGCAGTCCCCGCGCAGTCTGTAATTGTGGCTTGATCATAAACGAGGCTTGGGGAAATTACCAAAACTGTTTTGAATGCTCGCTGCCCCCCCCGGGGATAAACGGTAAGGTTGAATGACCAGCTCAGAAGATCATAAGAATGTCACCACTGGGTTGCCGTTGCTGTTTTTCAACCTTTGTGTTGTTGACAACCATGCTCTGTCAACAATGGCAACACGACCAACCGGATTCACATCTCGCTCCCCTTTATTGTGAAAACCATTACAGTAACGGTCATTACAGTCCTGTCATAACAGTCAGACCAACATTCCACCCTAACAGGTGCTTTTTCACAGCCAGTAGCAACATGAACATCTAGAACATATAAACATCTAGTACATGACTTCAAATGGCATGGTACATGACCTGAAAAATCCCACCACTGAAATATTACTCATTATTCTTAATGGGCCATTGAAGATTTTATACATTCTAACTGCCATATGGTTATTTTAGACGCTAGCGGAACAGCCTAATCATGTTGGGAATGCCAGAGGCATTCCTTTCAAGCAGCTTCCAGGAAGATGAAACAAGCTTTCATTCCAGGACTTCTGATAATGAACAGGGGAATCGTCAGAGGTGCACTGCTAATCACGCTAAAAATGACATGCTTCACTGTCTCTGATAATGAACAGAGCCTCCGCTGGGTCCCAGGATAGTGGAGCGGGTGCTCATGCTTGGAGTCACCGGGGGAGAGCCCTCAAAAGTTTAAACAACTAAATGCATGGTGGCTAACGCGGTGGTGTGCCATTGCAAGAAGAAAATAGTTTTTTCAGCACAGTTTTAGGGGCAGGTGTTTTGGGGTGAGGAGAGAAAGGGTTTGTGGTGACAAACGGTCACTCGACATGTCATGTGTGTGGACCTGGACCACAGTTGGATCAATATTGACCAACCCAAGGAAGCAGGATAGTGCTCTCTGAAACACACACAGTGTGACATCATGATACAAGAAGAAGCTATTGTTCAGCATTTTCACTTAAAATAATAAATAGGCTGATTTAAATATACTGTACCTAACAAAGTGCTTCAGACTCCAGGAAATTGCCTATAAGTAGTAACTCTTGTCCTGTAGAGGTACACGTACTGTGTAGTAAACTAAAGTGTCCACTGGGAATATAATTTAATGGTTGGCAGAGTGCATTTGGAAAAAAGATTCCTCTGAAAAGCAAACACATTCTCTTGAGCCATAACAAATAAGGAAAAAATAAACCTCTGGCCACCATCGCAGCATTAGATTGGTAACACCTTGTTTTACAAGCAGACATAGTTTCCATTTGACTGTTTGCATTGTGGCGTTATTGTGTACTGTACTGTTCACCCATTGGTTAAAAAAAACACAAATAGCATTCCTATTAGGAATGGTAATCAAGTAAGGGAGGGCAGTTAGCCTGTTGTTTATTCGAGAATGGTCTTTTCCACTCAGTAACATGAGCTATTTGGGTCTCATGACATGAAGCTTCAGCCGTTGACAGGCCAGGGGAGAGGACTGCACCTCCTTATCCACGGCCCTCGCTCCTCCCTGCCATTAGCCTATAAGCCCTTGTTTACACTGCCGCTAAAGCTCTCATTATAGGAATAAGTGAATGCTGGTTGAAGGAGGCGGCTCCCTCCCAGGTGCCAGGTCTGCTGTCCAGCTGTGTCGTCTCCCTCCGGTCGGGCCCTGTGGTCCTCTTAAGCCCCCTTGTCTGTCCGCTAGTTACACCTCCAGGATTTAGCTGCGTGCTGGAAACGCAAAAGGCTACACTGGGTATTACCCCTCGTATTCCGAACCTGTGTTGTGTGACACACACACACACGCACACGCACACACACACACCACCTGTCCCCCCCACCACCCACTGTGCGGTGGAATCAGCTGTCGACCACCTTCCACACAACGTAACCTGCGGCAGAGGAAGAGCAACAACAACAACAACACAATGTGTGTCCAGAGCCAGGGCACGCTTCCCGGCTCCAGATGTTTCCTCATGCTGCGTTTGATGTGACGGCTGCTGGTGTTAATGCAGTAGATGGGCTGTGAAGCTCCAGTCCAGACTTCTACCTCTTATCCTGTTTTTCCCTCCTGCCGGGGCACTGGAAGGTCAGAGCCGTGTGTGGGCCGGGCATTGCTGCTCTCACTGACGATATCCGCTAGGCCTACGGTCCTGCGCGTTTGCTACACATGTCTATCCCATACCGAAAGTGGCGAGGCTTTGGTGTCAACACCATCTGACTCAGCTTTAGCTCTGAAGGATTGTAAGCTACCCTCTCAGTCAAAGAGGATTTGCATGTCAACTTTATGGCAGTGTTCTGACTTGCTCAGTAGGCCTACTTTTAGAGGGTTCAAATTGTCGTTAACCAAACAAATGTTAGCTGCCTCAGGGCATTAGTTTAGTGGGCTTAAATGGTTCGGCAGACACCCCGAGTGCAAAACCCCAGTTGGTCGCAAAACTAAGCCAAGGATTGCGGTCCCCATAAACTTTATTGCCGTTGTACGCTGAGGTACAGACTAACGCCAACCTATCCTGTCTCTCTTTGGTGCGCTCGCTTTAGGTACGACAGCGACCTGAAGCCCGTCGGCTCCCCTTCTCTGGAGGAGGACGAGGGCTTCAGCGACTGGACCCAGCGGCTGGAGAAACGCAGGCAGCAGCGCATGGAGGAGCTCGGCCAGGGCCAAGAGGAAGAGGCCGCCAACGGCGCGGCTGGGACGCCCGAGAAGGCCTCCGCCGTCGCGGCCGCCGCCCCTGCTCGTCCACAGGTACAGAACGCGAACGAGGAGGAGGGGGAGGAGAGTTTGACACGGGACAAGAGTGAAAGGAGGAGGCAGGTAGGTCTGGAGGAGCCGGCTGAGGAGGAGAGGGCACAGAGAGAGAGGGAGAGAGAGAAGAGGGCCGAAAAACAGCGAGTGGAGCAGATCAAGAAGGAGGAGGAAGACCAAGGACCTGAGGTCGGGGTAAGGATCCTCCTTGAGCAACATCCTCGGACATCGCCTTAAATCCATCACAATCAAACGTTTTCTGAATGAGGGAGGCTGTCGATCTCAAACCAAAGTGATCGATTCCTTCCATGTTTTGTGTGCCGGTCATCTGCAGACGAAGGAAAAGGGAAAAGAAGTGAAGGTCTCGTACACGTCCAAAGTGTTCCTGAATCAGAAGGTCAAGCAGAACGGCACCAATGGAAACGCCCCCAAGGAGGAAATGGTCAAAACAAAAAGGACCCCCAGGTAAGTTAGTAGAGGGGTAAGCACATCCCTAGCACTTGATTATGAGGAGAGGACCATAACGCGCCACAACAGAAGTAAGTCCCTCCTCCCTCAAGCTCCTCCTCCTTCTCCCGGCAGGCCGGCGCTCCAGGCTGAGGCAGGGGAGGCCGAGGAGGCGGAGGCCATCTTGGAGACGGAGCAGAAGCTGGAGAAGATCAGACGGAGCCACCAGGAGAAGGAGAGCCAGGAGCTGGAGCAGCTAAGGCACAGGCAGGTGGAGGCCGAGCAGGAGCTGGAGCAGCTGCAGAGGAAGAGGGAGGCGCGGCGCGGGGTGAGGCAGGAGGAGGAGCGCAGGAGGGAGGAGGAGGAGCAGCAGCGCCTCGCCAAGGAAGAGGTGACTGAACGCCATGACTGAACGCCATGACTATGTACAGAGTTGGAGAATTAGACTTGAACCCCTCCTGGCCCTGGGACCAATTTAATGTATTCTAAACATGATTTTATGTTCAAAAACATAGAAATTGGAATGTTCTTTTCAACATTCTGCAAACTTGTCATTTTGGAGATGCATGGTTTTCATCTGACAGTGACAAAAAGCAGCCATACTTTCTCTAGATGTTATTCATGAAAACTAATCTCTGGATGGCTGTGCCTGACAGGAGGAGAAGAGACGCATGAAGGAGGACATCGAGAGGAGGAGGATGGAGGCGGCAGAGAGGATGAAGACCCTCAGTACTTCTTCTGTGGACGGAGATGAGATATTCAGCCCACTCAGCCCCAAAGGTCCCACATTCAAGGTAACGGTTTAGACTTCTCTACATACGCCACTGTCTTTTCATTGACGAGAGTGAAAACGTAGTGTAAGACTTAATGTAAAATGGATATTACTTCTCATAATGATGATCAAAAAGGAAATGTCTTCTTGAAATTGTACAAACGAGAAGTGATGAAATGTAACGTTATATCATTTTTGCAGCCAATGCGTTCAATATCGAGCCAGTAAGTTGCATGTGTGTGCGTTCATGTACGTGATGTGTGTGTTCCAAACCCCACCTCAGTGCCCTTGGTGCATGTACAGTAATTTTTCACACAGTGGATTTGGAGTGGCGTTTGTGTTTTTTTAGTGTGCAAAAAAAGAGACAAATGCTGCTTTTAGATTAACCAGCATTCACTTGTTTGTGACACAGTCCCACCAAACCCACTACAATCATAGTTTTTTCAACAGCATGTCTATGTACAGTATAAAACAGTATACTGTACATACTGATCCTCTGGTCCCTGAACAAGGTAGAACATGTTGTCTTTCAGCTCAATGGTAACCCCCCCCCCAATTGCGTTGTTTACTGTGTCACGTTCTAGAACCACAGTGCCATGTTGCGTTGTTTACTGTCACGTTCTATAACCACAGTGCCATGTTGCGTTGTTTACCATGTCACGTTCTATAACCACAGTGCCATGTTGCGTTGTTTACCATGTCACGTTCTATAACCACAGTGCCATGTTGTGTTGTTTAACAGTGGCACTTGCAATGCAGCGCTGTAAATCCGGGGTCGATCTGCTACTGACTGGCTTTTGCACTGCCAAGCATGTTATGCATCTCCATATGTGTCCCAGGCCTTGTTTTCTATCAAACAGAGTTATGTGTTTCATCGCCTAATGCGTCACTTGACAGTTACGCTTAAAGTAATTGATATTCCCTTCTTCCCTATCCAAATCTCGTTTGGATAAATAATTATATTTACGGACGCCATGTTCTCAATTGGAGACAGCCCGGGAATTTGTAGATAATAACCCCAGATGCCCTTTCAGCTGCATGCCATGTCTAACACCCTCCGCTGTCAAGCCCCCTTTATTAATCTGGCCCCGCTTGGCCCTGCACCCGGCAGAGCACAACTCTGCGTCATACAAGATATATGCATCAGCAAGATTGATACGGACGCCAGAAGCTCATCCAATTAGATTTTTACAAAGTGCACAGGATCTGCCCGAATTTAACTGAAAGAATCCTAAAACAATATGCTTAGATATTGCATCCTCCATGAAAGACAAAATGAAAGCCATAAAATGCTGTGTAGCATTTCCGACTCCATTATCCTCCAGATTCGCAGTATCCAGAACGTCCTCTTTGGGTTTGGGCCTTGCAGTGGCGAACGTTTCTGGGAGATTGCATCCTTGGTGCTGTCACGAGCCTCCCTCTGCTTATGTGTGTAATTTCAGAGAGAGAATGAAGAGGGTTTGACAGCAGAAAATACAAGCTCGGTGAGTGGGGGTCGAAAGGCTGTGCTCTTTGATTCGGGTCCAGCGTTTGAGCTGCAACATAAGGGCTCCTTTTGTGTGGGTGGAAAAGGAGCTTGTTAGCATGCATGGCCACGGCCACTTTGAAGTATGACCCCTCTGACAACCAAGGGCAGAGAACAGGAGTGAACTGTCTTGAGGTCCTGCAATAATCTATAACAGCATACATATATGTATGAATACATATACAGATTCAGGCAAATGCAGCTGAAAAGGCCCCAAAACTCCCTACACCCTTAATTAATCAGTTTGATGCCAACATTAAACCTCATATTGAACTGAATAGTGTATATGGAGCAGCTTGAAGCTGTCATATTGATGGGAACTGACAGATTTTCGACAGATACATGGGGATGCTTGACAAAGACTAGTCCTGGAAAACAGTGACTTGGAAAACATATCGGCCATCTTGGACCAAGCAAATAAAATTTTAATTACGCTGATCAGCAGTTTCCACAGTCTGGGATGATGCAGCGATACTGTATGACAAAACGTCCGTTCCTGTTCCAAACAATAACCTTTGACCTCATCCTCTCTTGCAGATCACAGAGCGAACGGAATCCTTGAACCGATCCCTAAAGAAAAGGTGAGTGGTCAGGCATCGCATCTTACGAAACAAACAAACACATCCTCAAGCTATTTCAGTTGACCGTTCAAGAACGGGGGGGAGGGGGGGCGGGGAGGGGCGGGCTCCTTAGTGCTATATACTTTCTTGAGGTTTACCAAGATCCACTGGGCCTCTGCGGAGACAGAGCTAGCTGAGGCAGAAAGGCAGTTATACCGGCTAAATGGCTGGTGTCTGAAAGTAAACACAGACGAGAGGGCCAGCGGTGACCTCTTCACCTCTCTCAGTGCATCACCTTTGTCATGCGTGATTTATGGCCTGGTTAACTCTAACCAGATGTAGGGGGGTGGGGGGGGGGCTGTGTTTTCTCTGGTGGCTGGTGAAGTATAGCTCTGGGCCGCGGCGCGGCTCCACGCAGTCTGCAGTAGTAAGTTATCAGCGTTTAGGAGCTCTCGGCACTCGCACACATGGAGACCGTGAGAAGAAGAATGACAACTCCTCACCCAGGTGTGAGATCAGGGAAAGTTAGCGTGATGTCATTTTCAGGCCACTGCCCTTCCCATTCATCATGACATCACTAGCCGAGATGTGGACGTTGCGCTCTGGTGATGTTTGCAAAGAAGTGTTGGAGCGAATCAAAGCCTTCGTTATTATGAATGATGGATGACAGTTTCACACAGTTCTTTTTTCTTTCTTTTTTTACCGCCACCTCTCATGCAGAAAGCATGACATAATTCAACCACTCCAATATCTCCGCCGTAGTTGAATAAAAGCCCCAAATAAAGATATGTGCAGCGCGTTAATACAACAATGGCATGCCTAAAGATGCTATTTAATCTCCCAGTCCTATCCTTAATGACCCACACATGCTTTTCATGAGAACGCCCTCCTACAAATATAAACGGACCAAGACGATGGTGAGAAGCAGGAATAGAGGGTCAGAATTTCCAGATAGGGAGCCATTTGTTTTTGTATTTAAGGCACAGGCCTACTTCTGAGATTCGGGCTGTGCGTAGTGCGTTTGGACAGCTGGCGATGGGGGAGTCTTTGGCCCAGGATCTTACTGTGGTCAGAAAAACTTACTTGGATCTCAAAGACGAAGTCGCAGTAGCCATGCAAAGAATACCATTCACTCTCTTAAATGGCTTATTTTACCAAGGGAGATGTAGCTACCACTGCACAGAACATGGAAATTTCACAAAGGGAGGAGGGGTGGGACTTGTTTACTCACAGGCCAGTAGCCAAAAGACTGTATTGCATGTGTGTACGTTCCTCTTTCTCTCTCTTGTTTCCCTGTGTTATGTTTTGGTTGGCCTGAGTGAGTGTCTTTGCTTTGGATACAGTAACAGCTTCAAGAAGACACAGCCCCCTGTTCTCCTGTCCAAGATCGATGACAAGCTGGAGCAGTACACCCATGCCATCGAGGTGAGCTCCCACCTGGTTTCCCTCCACCTCTCTCTCTCTCTCCCTGCTCACAACAGCAACACTGATGATCTGATGATTATTCTGTCAGCAACACTGATGATGATCTGATGATCGTTCCGTCCCATCCTCCTCCTCGCCAGGTGACGCATCGTCTGGGTATCGTACGTAGTTATACATCCCGTACTGTGGGTTGTCAATGCTCACACATCAAAGTCGGCCATCTGCCCTTTAGTCATTGCCACTGTCAAACCACCTGTCTGCTCTGTCATTTGGGAGTGGAGTGATAGGCACCTCCAACAAGGCTTAAGGCCTGCTTTCTCATCTCTGGGTTGCCTGAATCATACCTGTCATACTCTGAGAGTGTGTGAGTATCAGTGTTCGGACCCCTGGGGCCTTGCTCTCCACCGGGTGCAATTTCCCCACTCCTATTGCATCATAGCAGTTCACAATTCTAACATCTTGTTTACAACGACAATGTCAAGACGACCAAGCTCTTCAGTATTGAAGTCTCATTGCCTCTCACGTTCAATTTCTCCTTCGCTTACATTCTCTTACAGAGAGGGCGAAGGATTGAACATGTAACACATATGTAACTAACAAGTTTGCCGTGTGTTTTGCAGACCTCCCAGGAGGCTAAGGCAGCCAAGCAGGCTCCGACGGACATCATCGGTCCACCTGAGGCCGTGGCCTCAAAGAAGAACTTGTTTGAGGCTGGAGAAGCATGGAGCCAGACCCCCACCAAGGGAACACCATGCAAGGCAAGGAAAGACCAACAGTTAACACTCGCTTTTAAAATGCAGCTCTATGGCATGAACAGTGGAGCATTGATAACCCCTAACAGTGAAGTTATCCTTGCCAAATCAAACACAGCTGACTTCAAAATTGCTGCCGTGGGGTCATTGTTACAATGTATCCCAGTTTGATCTTTAAAGTAATGCCATTTAATACACTGCACGTAGCGGAGGTCCTCAATCCATCACACATTCACCCTCTGTGCCGTGATCTCACACCTCTGTATATTGGCTGCCACTCTTGGCGCTCCAATTCTCTCGTTATTGTGTTTAATTACTACATGGGTTGCGTCGTGTGCGGGGGTTCTTTGAGGTCACCAGAAAGGCATGAGGGCCCGACGGGGGCGAGCGCAATAATAATCAGCCTGTGTGAGCAGGATGTGTGATCTGAGAAGCCGCCTGGCTGGGTTTGTTATTACGCGCTCCCACAAACGTGTGGATTTCCCCCCCGACTGGACCTCAGAGGCATTCCATAGCATATGCTGCTCTATTGCGGCGCTCCTGTTAACCGCTGCTAGCCCGGGCCCTCCCAAAACCACAGAGTACACTCTCCTCGTTAGCGCGATGCTAATGATCGTGGTTTCACCACAGGCTCAGTATGGATGAGAACATAGATGGATGGGGCAGGTTACTTTCACGGGAGATCAGTGAGAAGACAGGGTGCAGGGAGAAAGCAGACACAGAGCAGCCAGATTACTGCATATTAGAGTGCTTTCTGGTTACATCCTTGACTGGCACTAGATCTGACGTCCTGTACTTTGTGTGACAGGAAGCAGAGGGTCTGAAGGTGGGCGTGGCCGACCTGATCACTCAGTGGGTGAAGGGCAGCCCTGACGGCAGTGCCAAGCAGTCCATCGCCAAGCCATCAGTGAGTTCCTTGAATGGAAGTATCTAGTCCGCTGTTTGTTCTTCTCCTCAATTAAATAAACCAGTCAATCAATCAATCAATCAATTAATCGGTAGCCTTGGCATCATCTTCATCTTTTATGACAGAACTGTAACTCACATTTATAATTTTAAGGATGATTTTGATGGTAGCATATCATAATGATTGAAGATGATTACTGTAAAAGAACAAAACTGTGTGGTTTAGTCAGTAAGCTTACAGTGACTCTGCCCCCTTGTGGAAAGAGGTTTTGAAATGTGTAGGCTGTTGCCTTCCCTGATAGAACTCATGAGCTCTTTGATTAGATGTAGTCGTCCTTTCACACGGCATCCTCAGGTATTCTACGGTCCACTCAGGTGTGTGACGTCGCACATTTTTTCAGGACGTGCGACCTGGTGACGTGATGCAGAAGAAGAACATGTGGGAGATCATCGGAGACACGTCCTCTGGGAGGCCAGGGCAAGGCACCAGGGTGAGCCAACATACTCAATGCCAACTGTATGCTTGCCAACACAAAATATTAGGGTACATTTTCATGCCTGATCTCATATCATGAAATGTTTCCCAGGGTACACCCTCTGGTAAAAGGTACAAGTTTGTTGTGACTGGTCATGGAAAATATGAGAAGTTTCCTGCTGAGGATGAAGATGGCAATGAATATACCAATGACAATGGAAAATCAGGTAAGAGATTATTTGCAGCCCAGCTAATATGAAGTTAATATGAATTTAATATGAAGCAATATGAAGCCATTTTGAAAGCACCCAAAAGAAGCCATAAACTATGTATTTACAACCTCATCTTTACCAAAACTTTACTGTAAGTACTGTAGTCTAATCAAAGTAGCCTATAATAAGCTGCAAAACTCCACTGGAAAAGTATTAGTAGCTCAATAGATTGTGACTCAGTTTGTCAATACCAAGTTTTTACTTGGCTGGCCTGTGGAAACAATTACTTATGATTTTCTGCCAAACAATTAAAATAATTAGGCTATATCAAATACCAAGAGCAACATAGCTCTGAACTGTCCATCATCTTGCCTACAATAGACGTTCTTTCATCTTCATTCATGTGTCAAAACTACTGTAAACTGTGTCAGTCATTAATACAATTTGACCATTATTCTTTCAAAGATCAATTCATTATGCAAAAAATAACACTGATTTAATTAACAGAAATAAATCGCAATACACACGCATATATATATATATAAATATATATATATATATATATATATATATATATATAGCTTAAAGACAAAGTGTAAATTTGGTTTCTCGAGGCCATCAATTTAACATACATATCTATAAATATAATATTAACTCAATCACTCAACTCTTACCCTTCTTTTGACCCTAAAATATTTGTGCTTCAAAGTAATAAATTAAGGCAGCTATTGAGCTCTAAAGTGTCAAACTGTCATTCAGTATAACTGTCCTGGTAAAATAATTTAATGACAAAGGTGATATTAAAATGTAGAAAATCATCCTAAAAATATTAATGAATAAGTGTCATATTTGTGTTAGTGTTTGCAAAAATATACAGAAAAATGGGTGACATACTGTATCTAAAAATATTTTAAAACTTTAAGAACTTTTGTCCCGACTTTTGCACTTCATCCATGCCAGTCAGTATAACAATGGTAAAAAGTGTTTTTAAAGCATATCACATGATGGTAATGTCAGTGTTTGGTATCTCAAAGAACAACCCCTGAAGACCCTCTATCAGTGTCATGAGGTGAGACAATCCTGGATGACGTGGTCTGCAGTTTGTTCCTCGGCGCCACACTCGCACGCCACACAGGATGCCAAACCCCATCTGTGCATTGATGGTGATAGTGGAAGCGTCTGACGCCGGTCCGGAGGCGATTAAGCCTCCCCCATGCCTGTATGGGTAGGTCCATCCCAGTAGGGGAAGGACCGGCGGCCGGGACAAAATCACGGAGTCTGGAGGTGTTTGCCTCCCACTCCACACTCCAGGTGTAGTCTGCCCATCCTGCCTCACTGCCTTGCTGATTGCCCATTTTAAAAGACTTACATACTTGCAAATAGCACCGGTTTTGCTTTTTAGGGGCATGTGTTTGTGGGACTTAGATGTGTGATATTTAGCTCTTTCTATAGTAAATGCCTATTTACTATATTTACTATATATTTACTAACTCTATTTAAAATCTACTTTTTGAGAAATAGATCAAATGAACCCTAACTGAGATCATAGTTTTCAGACAGTGTGTACCTAACAGCTAGTTGAAGTTAATTTCAAGATCAAGATTCAGTCAGTATGTATTCAGGCCAGAAATAGTGAGTCACTATCAAACAATGGACAAAAAAGTTACTTTGAAAATACTTAAATCATGTACACTTTAATCTCATGAGCTGTCTGAATTCCTTTAAGACAAATATATCTCTTTTCCCCGTATTTATGAAGGTAATATTTTCACATATCAGAGAAAGGAAGAATCAGACACAAAACTAACAGTTAGACAATCAATCAATCAATCAATCAATCATACATACAACTTGCACTCCAAATGCAACATAGTGCATTTGTCAAGTATAAAGGTTAGACCAAATTCTCTATGGTATTGCCAACATAGTTAATTCAGATGCAAGCAGACAATATTGCACAGGACCTGTACATCATTTCTAACGTTTCTACACCTGTACACAAACCACAATTAACAACAGAAATTAAAATGCGTTCATCTCAATTTACTAGTAAAAACAGACGTAGCTTAAGAAGCAGTGAACCCTCTTGCTGTTCTGTTAAAGTCTTTTGGTTCCTCGTCTTTATTTTTACGTCCTATCAGACCCATCTCAAACACTGTTGAGATCTTTGTGAGAGGCCTTGATGCTGCCTCCCTCAGCCTCTTGGCATCAAATCTTGGACTAAAAAGCAGCACAGGTAGACGATGGGCGAAAGCCGGGACTTCTTTAGGTGCATTCTTTTCCTCCTTCTTCTCCTCCTCACTTTTGTTAGCTTCAATCTGCTGCATAATATTCTCTTTGGTGGAAAACATTTGGAAGAGGACAGCATCCCACATCTTCGTTGCCTTTGGGGGGTCTTTGCTCTTTTCCTCATCCTCTGTCGACTTCTCGCTGGCCTTCAAAGTTGTCTTTCCATCTTCATTAGTTTCACTTTGCTCCTGCCCAGTTTCCTTGGTAGCTTCCTTTTCAGAATCTGGAAACGTTGGCTCCTCAACCTCCACCACCATGTGCTTCTTGAGCCGTGACCAACCACTGAGTTTAGATTTCATGCCCTTTGGTTTTTGAATCACTTTAAGAATAGGTTCTGCCGCTGGGAAGTTCTCCTCCTGTTTTTTCTCTGAGGCAGACAGTGCAGATGGAGCAGATACATCCTCTCCAAGTTTGACCTGGTCCTCAACTTCCTTTCGCTTAGCTGGAGTCTCGCTTAACTTTGAAATAGCCAAGTCATTTGCAATTGGAGTCAAAGTGGTTGACTCTGCATCTTTCGCCTTTTCATTTTGTTGAATGGTGCTGGTTTTTGTCACAACTCCATCCAGTTTTTGTGCAGTTTGTTTTCCATCTTCAACAAGAGGTGCTCCATTGCTGTCAGGTTTGGTTGCAGGTGCAGGTACGGCATGTTTGGCTTCAGGAGTACATGTCTTTGGTTTGGGGGCTTCCTGAATCATTTTCACCTTTTCTTCCTCTGGTGTTTTAGCCTCTGGTTTCTTTGATGTTGGAGTTTTTACTTTTGGTATATCCTGTGACACAGTTTGGACTTTTGGTTTCTCAGCAATCTGAGGCTCGTGGGACATCGTCTTGACATCTGCGTGTGAAGTCTGAGGCTCATCTGAAGATACGGTTGTGACATCTGAGGCTTCTGATACAACAATAGTTGGAAGTACCATTGCTGGAGTGGATACAGCTGCCTCTTTCAAAGGGGTTTCATCCTCTTTGTGGGTTGCTTCAACTTTAGAGACTTCAACCAAATAATGTGTCATCACAGATAACTCTTGGGTAGGGGTTTTAGATTCTTCTGCCTCCTGTGCGGTGGTCTTAGATTCTTCCTGTGTTGGTGTCTTAGGCCTAGAAAAGCCAAACGAGGGTGCATGACTTTGGATTCCACCATGAGCAACATATTCAGCAGGAGTCAATCCATAATATGTTGATTTTGGTTTTGGGGCCACAGAGGTTGGGGTTTTGGGCCTTTGCCATGTTAGAGGTGATACTCCCCTTGCCCTTGGTGATGTTTCATATACTGGAGTTTTTGGTCTCTGATATCCAAGCGAGTGAGCAGGAGACTTTGGAGGCTCATATGTTGGCGTTTTTGGCCTTTGAGTTCCAGTTGTTGTGGTTGCAGATGTTGGGGTTTCATACAAGGGACTTTGATACTCATAGGTAGGTGCCATAGGTTTTGGTGTCTCAGGTGGAGTCTTGGGTCGTTGATTCCCATTAGAGGTTGTTGTTGGTTTTGGTGCACCATATGTTGGAGTCTTGGGTCTCTGATAGCCCAATGGAGCTGTTGGGATCTTTGGTGTTGTGGACTCTACTACTGGCGCTTCCTGTCTGGGAGCCTCTGGTTTAGAAACATTCCCATTGGATGTTAAATCTAAATGAATCTCTCCATTTTGAGTGCTTACACTTTGACCATTTGTTAATGCCAGATTTTGAGAATCAGATGTGGGTGTTTTTGATTGCTGTGCCTCTGTAGTAATTGGTGAGACAGCAAATAAAAGAGGATTGGGCCTTGATACTTCAAAAACAGGTGTTGTTGGACGGGTCACGTGGTATGACGGAGTCTTAGGCCGTCCTAACGAAGTTCTTGACACCGAAGAATCATAAGTTGGTGTACTAGATCTTTTGATTTCTGATGTAGGAGTAAGACCTCTTTTGACTTCAGATGTTGGAGTTATACTTCTTTTGATTTCTGATGTAGGAGTTAGACCTCTTTTCACTTCAGATGTTGGTGTTATACTTATTTTGATTTCTGATGTAGGAGTTAGACCTCTTTTCACTTCAGATGTTGGTGTTATACTTCTTTTGATTTCCGATGTAGAAGTTAGACCTCTTTTAACCTCAGATGTTGGTGTTATACTTATTTTGATTTCTGAGGTAGGAGTAAGACCTCTTTTCTCTTCAGATGTTGGTGTCACATCTCTCTTAATTTCTGAGGTAGGAGTTTTACTCCGTGGTAATGTGCCTCCAATAAAAGTGAATCCAGTAGAATCATACAGAGAGGACTTTATTATCTCATAAGTGTTTGCTGTATACATCTTCATTTGAGGAACATCAAACATTGGTTTGGGCGATTTAGAAGACACAGTAGCTTTAAACATTGGACGTGGACTTCTCGATTTCATCAGTGGGGTTATCACAGTAGTAGGTTTCATGACTGCATGTGTGACTGTTTCAGTAACAGGACTAGGGGCTAGTATTGTTACTTCAACACTTACTGGCGAGACTCTGATAAGCCTGTGTGGCGGTGTATAGGTGTACAGTGGAGCCACGTGTTGGGGGAAGGCATGAGCTGGAGCAAGATAGGGCTGTGGGGAGAACCTTGCTGTTCTACCATATGTAGATCCTCGATGGTGAGGGTAAGGCGAATGCACATGTTGATAGAGTGGCCTTACATTAAACCTTGGGGGCTGTGATGCTCCATAGAATAGTGACTCTGGCGTTTTGGGAGGAGTTGAGTGGTCACTATGCTCCAGGTCAGGGCTTGCTTCATTCACTGGGGATAGGCTTGAGCGGAAAGGTGCAGGTGCCTGAATTGGCTGAGGTGCAGCCTTTTTCTTGGCAGATTTCTTAAGTAGTTTCTGAAGCCGGACATTCTCCTTGCCAGGCTTGGGCAGCAGGGGTGGAGGGTACTGCTGGGTAAGCAGGCCTGGTTGGGTGACATTGCTATAACTGACAGCCATGGGAAGTCAACCCCCTGCAAAAAAAACATGAAACATACTTTGGTTAGAATTATTGACCACATCCATGAATTAGTTCTACATAAAGCTGCCCTTCCCTTTCCCCCCATAGGTCATTAGCTGGCTTTAAGAACATACAGTTTTTTTGTCTGATTGTTATCCTGTGTTTGTATTTTTATTGATAATTTCTCTATTGTTGTTTTGGGTATTATAATTTGAGGTCATGTCTGTTGTTATTATAGATATTATATTATAGAGAATTTTGGGGGAAAACAAAATAAATTATAACTCATAAAAAGTAACCTAATGTGCTCAGATGTCACTGGTGAAAAATACATATCTCACTACAGTATGGCTTTTTCCTTTCTCATCTTTTTCAGACCTGTGTCCAGATGACTATTGAAATCCATGTGATGGTGCCAAAGAGTTGTCTTTCCATTCAATATGGTAAAGGCCTCCACATCTCCTCAACAACACCTGGCCAGCAAATTGTATCTTGACATCTACAGTATCAGTAGTCATGAAAACAATACTTCATACAAGCTTTCAGTAAATCACAGCTTGGACTTTACCTGACACTCATTTCATTTATTGGTGTTCATTTAGAGAACTTCTCAGAGGGATGGCTACTTTGTTTGGAATTTATATATGCTCTTGAACATGTCAAAGCAAATTCCACACAAAATAGGTAATGAGTGATTCTCATAATTTTATAGTTGATTAAATGTCAAGAGGACATGTTACAAATTACTATTATGTACTTACTATGTGTATGAATGTAATTTCTTCTTATTTGTCACTTTGTTTACTGTTGGTTTCTTTTAGTTTATATTGTAATTGGAAAGTATTAGGACAATATACTGTATTTACAAGATTCCAAAAGAACCATACAACCAAATGTGATGGTTTGAAAATGCAAACTGATGTCAATTTTTATTTTCATTTCATTGTCTGTGCAAAAAGGTAGAACTGAAAGAGACAGTACTTGAGATAATCAATTCATCCTTCACATGTTTAAGGATAACATGATGCAACAGTAGGCTAAATGTTTTAACACCAGATGGAGGAAATGCTTTTGATGTTAAACGTTATATCATCCCCAGGCATTATCTCACACATTCTAATACGTACACTAAACCCGACATTGAACCTAGTCTCTGTTTTCAGTGCTACACCCTGGAGTACACCATCATATTATTTATACAACTTTAAAAGATATTTGACCATAAGAAAACTGTATTTTTTGCTTCATGTGTACTCATTCTTTATTCTTACATTAAATAAAAACATTTTCTCTTACTTTGCTTCACCAGCACATTTGCTTCAGTGTAATGTTTTCTGTTAGTGGTGTGTGTTTTATTTGTAAACTATTTTGACATACAGTATGTTGTTTGCAGTGGACAAACTGAGAGGTGTTGAGGGAAACGAAGCCAAGTTTAACACGAACACATTTAAGGCCGCACAGCTGATACTGGACGTTTCCTTGGTCTAATTTTAGTCTGAAAGCAGGGAGGAGGCCAGCTGATCACCTGTTCCCTTCCATAGAGCTCAGTCCTGGACAGATCACATTCACTACAAACTAAATCAATGGCCAGGAAAGGGAGCCTGAGGTGCAGCTGACGCATATCACATAAAAAAACATATAAACCACATATGTTTAGATTTACAACTGACTTCATCAAAACTGATAATAGTATGAAACAAGTATTGTAAATGTGTGGGGAGATTGGCAAGATAGGTTTGCTTTTGTGCCTATGTGATTTACATTCCTTACTACAACTGTGGCAAGTTCTGCTGTGTCATGTGTGCAGAGTAGTTATTGTTAGTAGTAGTAGTAATTAATTGAATTCTCCCACACTACGAGGATGCGGTACAGGATCAAGTCTCAGCTTCTGAGTGACTGTTATATCACAGTGAAATGGAACTGGTCGTCATACTTGGCCCTCAACCCACTGGTGTGTGTGAAGCTTGATCAGGAGAGAAAGTAAACGTCATGACCTGATGATGTCCCAGTGCCATGGTTATCTGAGAAGGCCTATGAATGCACACACACACGCCATAGAATCTATCAATATTCATATAATTCAGAAAATGTAATATAGGATGATTTGCAATATCATATAACAGCATAGCTACCTGAAAAAAGCTGTTGATGTATCTAATTATATAACAGTAACATTTCCACAGGTGTTAACTCTCTATTCCCCTGACTGAAACACAAGCAGCCTGTGGCCATGTTTAAAGACACCACACTTCTACAGTGACAGAGGCTGAACCTGCTGCTTGATATGTGAGAGCGCGTCATCCTTTTAAGGCTCTGGTAGGTTAGGTATTTGGAGCACCTCCAAGATGCAAGTTCAAAAGAGGAAAGGGTAATAATAGCCTGGCAATAAAACCATGAGTCAATGGCCTTTTGGTGTCCGCCTTAAGTAAAAGAATCCTCCACACAAAAAAACACAGACATGCAGTTAGTTTAGGAGTTCACACATACATACAATGGACAAAGCTAAACACAAAACATTCATCAGCTTACCAGGTATGGTGACTTATTACAGATGGCAAACACACTCCGGACAGAGTCCCCTTAAAACAACAGGAAAAACACATTAGACGAATTACATTGATCCTGATAAGGCTAGGTGTTCGTCACAGGGTTTTCTCCTGTTAATGCGTATTGCAGGAGAATAAAGACGTAACGCATTGTCATTAAGACCGCATTGTCATTAAGACCGCATTGTCATTAAGACCTTATAATATCTCATTCCAGTTATGACACCTGGATTTCAACACCCTGAGTAAATGTTTTGAAGTCTCAGGCCACAAACATTGTACATGCCTGACGCTAAGCCTGCTTTCCATTATGATGATGGGTTAATGTTGTATTGTAAATCCCTTCGCTCTTCAAAGACATGTCAAATAGTTAGCTACAAAGGGAGCAAAGGGATTTTTCAATGCAACATTAATCCAGCCTGTTTTGGGGGCTGGCCCCAACACCTGTTCCCAGGGCTGTTCCCTGACAACGGCACAAACATGTTACTCTACGGGCTGGCTACGGTATATAAAATGTGAATTGCGGTGTGTTTACCTGTGTGACTGCTGCTTGGGGTCGGCTGGCTGCTGCCTGCTTGTCCCAGCCCGGAGTGTCAGACCGGGTGGTTCATGTTGAGCTCAACTATACACCCTTCCTACAAATGGAAGGGACAGTCTCCATGGCAGTCCAAAAATAAAACCTGAGCCCTTTGCATTCAGAATGTACTCCGCCGTGACAGGGACGCGGCGACTGTCACCGAGGCAGGGGGCGGCCACAGCACCTTAGATATTACCCCCCGATGGTGACCAGATCATGCTAAAACTCTCTCGGTGGCACCCCCTTCCGGGAACTATGAGCCTACACAAGAATTGTTAGACTGCCAATTCTGACTGGAATGATAACCAATCACAGCACTTGTAATTATGGAGAGTCCTTCCCCTAAGTCAGTACAATCAAGTACTTAGGCACCCAACACAGGAAATGAAGGTGTGTAGAATTAATTGCTTCGGAGTTTAGTAAACATTATATGTGTATTATGTTACAGCTGATGAATATGACGAGCTAGATGGAGCCAAATTCTCAGCAGAGTGGATGTACAGGAGAGCAGATCTTGTTTCCCTCGAGTCACACAGAGTCAGCAATAACTGAGCACTACACTGAGTAATCAATCCCTGAGCACTACACTGAGTAATCAATCCCTGAGCACTACACTGGGTAATCAAATCAAATCAAACTTTATTTGTATAGTGCATTTCATACACAGAGGCAACACAATCCGCTTTAAAGAGAGCAATGGGGGGGGGGGGGGGCGGGCATAGGTTCCACCTCTACATATTCCAGAGGGAAGCCAAAAAACTGTTTCATCATCAATAACTGACCATGAACCGTGATGAGATAAAACATTTAAATGACTAAATCGAGAATGTTTTGAACATAATAGCTGTCTTAGCAAAACATTTCCTAGATAAGTCAGACTCCTGTCCTCCTTTGACCGGGGGATACATTATGTTTATGTCTCTAAGCTCCAGCAGCCTCTTGGAAAAGCACAAGACCACCATAAAGTCTCAGTGAGGTTCGTGCCTTGACTTGCAGTCTCGCGGTCTCGCTTTCAGACCCTTGGCTAATTTTGCTTGCCTAATGCGATGGCAAATATAGCAACAGGTCATCTTGGCAGCCCCTCTCCAAAACTTGAGGCTCCCTCTCTCCCTCACAGCCCATCCATCTCCTTATTGAGCGCCAGTGCCTAAGACATAGACGTCCCCTATGTGGCCTCGCCTCCACCAGCACCTCGGCCAATAAGGAGCCTCCGAGGATCAAGTTTCACTATAACAGAAGGACATAATCAGCGCGGTAACTTTGCAGAACCTTACAGCCAGTCTCGGCCAACAGGGAGCCCCCTTCTTTCAGCTTTTCTGAGGTAAGACAGAGAGTGATAAAGAGAGTGGTTTGACGAGAGTGTGTGAATGAGAGAACGTGGGACAGAGAGAGACAGTGAAAGATGAAGTGCAATGTTAAGACAGGGTCCCCCTGCCCCCTTTCAAGAACAGCTGTATCCACACGTGCAAAACCACTGCCAGTGTTGGAATCCTCAAGCTTTCATGCTGAGGCTGTTGCCATAGTGTTGTTAAGGTCAAGGGTGAGATGGACCCGCCAAAGGCTTAGACGGAATTGAAAGGAGGATTCTCCAAAACCGTAATCAACAGAGGGCCTCTCTGTTTGATCTTGACTTTTTAAGTTAAATATGTTCAGGCTACCTATGATTTTGTAAAATTGAAGTATTTGTATGCATCTGTAGGTTGGTTACTAGTGTTAGACATTGGTGGTATTTGGCATGGCTCCTACTCTGTTATTGTCTCAAAGCATGTGGCAGGAGGGGCTTAACTCAATTTACAATTTACTCTCTCAAGCATGTAGTTATGTTGTGGTGTTTTAATGTCAATGAAGGCAAAGCTGAAGGAATATGGCCAATCGAGGCTTATAGTTCTGAATAATAGGCCAGCTTTTCAGTAATTGATGATCAGTTAATTGATTCAATCTGTTGAAGGGAGTGTGGAAAAGGGAGGTTGCTGTGTTTTTGGTTTATTCATGTTAGTGACGCAGACCTGAGAACCCGGTATCACATTAAGCCTGTTAATACCAAGGATCAACAACCATTAAGCCTGTCAACACTTACAGGATCAACAACTAAAAACTCACTTAACTGGACAGATACATGTGGACAGTAACAAGACCCAAGATGCAACAGTCTGGATTCAAATTAATTGAAACTCATTTAACTACTAGCTTTAGAAAATAATAATGAATTGCAATTAACTGGATTTGAAGACTACAGCTTTTTTGTTTCTACAACCTTAGAACAGTATGTTATGTTTAACATTATCAAACCCTTTTCAATTAGTATCATGATTTACTTTTGTACTTTTTTGGTTTCTTCATCATCATGACAAACCTAGTGGGTCCTACAGGTCCTACAATCCTACAGGGAATAAGATTCCAATGCCTGAAATGCCTAAGTGCTGGAGATGCCCAGATAAGGAAAAGGGGATTGGAATCATGCCTACTATTCCAAGAAGAAGAACATGATCTGGGGTTTGGAAATTGGATCCTGGATCATTTCTGAGAGACATGTGCAGCTGTCTGTGGGGGAGCTGTTAGGCAAGGCCTTCATGGTGGGCTCACAGCTAGAGGACTACTCCAGTATACACATGATGAGACAAATACTAATATAACTAGTCATGTTAATTCATCAATGTAACATCATTTTATATAACATATTTTGGAATTATTTTTTAGCTTATTGCCGTCCAACTAAATACTGCGTAATCTGGAAAAAATCGGAAGCATCCAAAGCTAACTCTATAGGGACCAAACCTAAAATTGGCCTTCAAGTGACAGAATGTTGGAAATGTTGTTTAAGGCCTAGGGTAACATGATTTCTATACATAGAGGTTTTAACCACTTAGAACCAAGCGCTGGGATAGGTTGAGGGTCTTGGAGCCTGGCCTTTACATTGGCACTTGGTCTCTCTCTGACAGCATGAATCTCACACCAAGACGGGGAAAAAAGATGGCTGTCATTCATCTATGTTTGGCAGTCTTCTCAGTTATCGTCTGACAGGCAGATTCAGACTGTGTCAAATTTCTGTCGAATTTCTCATGCTAATTATAACACAAGACTCGATATTAACTAATGTGAAAACATCCAGTCCTGTTAAATTTTATACCATTCCTGGCAATTTATTTATTTCTAATCTTTTGTGGGGGATGCTTAAGTCTCACATTTAGGTCCCAGCAGGTCTTAGGTGGGGTTGGAATGGGAGGAGACAGTGAGCTATAAATACTGCCAGACCGTGTGCTGTGTTACTTAAAGAGTCTTTCCTCTCTGTTCCAATGCAGTCACAAAGTCTACTGTCACCATGTCTGACGAGGAAGTGTAAGTATTATCTACGTTCATTTCCATCCCCGCCATTTATTGATTCCAAGGCTTCCTCATCTCCCAGCCTGTGTTCTACCCACATATCATACTGTTATATGTTTTAGACCTATATATCTAAATATGCCATTTCTTTTTCTTTTTCAGTGATAACGTGGGTAAGTAATATCATAATTTACGTATTCATTATATAGCCATTATCATTATTCTATGATCCTTCTGTTCTTTGCATAACCTATCTGATCTTTTCTTGACAATTCACTGTCAATATACAGTACAGAGTAATGCTAGTAAAATACTGAATCAATGTAGGTTCTGGACCACTGTCTTAACTGATTTTCCTTCCTGGTTAAATACAAAGGATGAACTATGGTTTGGCTTGACTCCATAGGGTTCAAGATGTGCACTACTGCCCAAACTCATACAATTGACTTCATATAAGATACTGTTAAAGTGAAATGCCTAGCTCCAGTACTAAACCCTTCTCACGGTGTTTGCAGGGAAGGGTTTCCTATCAAATAGTAAAGGCCTTGACTTACTATTGCTTGGTTGCAGGCACCAATGTTTACAACAGGATATAGGTCATATTTGAACTAGACCCTTAATCGTAAGATGCACAACATAAATTAGCTCACATTTTCCATGAAAATAAATGTACAGGTAATTGATTACACATAGTACATGAATCTGTTAGCCACAGGTCCTGCAACTCTTGCAGTTTGCATGTTCTCTCCGGAAAGAACAAGACCAGAGACTTCTTTGGGAGGGATACATTGACTGATTATAATGACCCTTGAGTTACATTAGTAAAATTACATCATGTCAACTTTAACGTCATAATCTGCAGTTCGCATAACTAGCCCAGCTGATTACGAGAGTACAACAAGTGCTCATTCTCCAAACTACATGTTGGTAAACACAGCTGGGGCGAACTGCGGAGTATGACTGTAAAGTGATCGTGGAGGACTGTATGCCTAGCATGCATCCATGCTTTACCCAAATTGACAATCATTTGACAAATTGGGTACAGCAGGGATATTTTGTTAACATTGTTTTACTCCTTTCTTTTTTGGATAAAGAAGTCGATGAGGAAGGTAAAAACAAACTCTAGATGACTCTCGATGAAAATGTCCATGTCATCTATACTAATTTGTCAGTCATTTCCCTCCTGATGCGTGTTCCAACTCGTTGAGTCTTCCTGTACTTTATGGCATGCTAGATATTAAACACTAACACTATTTCTTTATTCAAACTACTGACTCTCTTTAATCCACATACCACTTATTTACTTAATATTGTCAGCGACGTTCTGCCTTAGATATGAAACATTTCATTTTATATACATAGTCATTTTCAGTTAGTTGTCCAGAAACCATCTCTGTAAATTCCATTACTGACAGCAGAACTTTTTCTTTCCATAACTGCTTGGTTGTTTTCTCTGCTTTAGCTCCACCTGGTGGTCACTTCCTTGAACTCATTTAAACTCTTCATCAAACCTCTCTCTCTCTCTCTCTCTCCTGTCTTACTGACTCGAGCCCTTTTTCATGCTTACATTAACCCTCTCATCACCCTTCCTCTCCCTGGTTACTCACTGCATGCTGTGTAGCCGTAGAAGAGGAGGTAGTAGAAGAAGAAGTAGAAGTAGAAGAAGAGGATGTAGAGGTGGCCCCTGAGGCAGCCCCAGAGGCTGAGCCAGAGCCAGAGGTAGAACCAGAGCCTGAGCCTGAGCCAGAGCCTGAACCAGAACCAGAGGTAGAACCAGAGCCAGAGCCAGAACCAGAGACAGAGGAAGAGGTGGAAGGTATGTGGCATGGGGTATTCTATCATCCTTTCAGACACAGCAGTGCACTCCACCTCCTACAGCCAGACAGACCCGACTAAAGTGCATTACTTTCTCGTTCTACAATTACTAATTAGTAACTTAATTAATAGTTAACATTAATGTAGTAACTTCTCTTCATTATCTGCCCAAGGTGAAAGATGATGGGTGTCCAGTGTTACAGTAATACGCCCATTTCACTGTTCCCTGCTTATAGCGCAAACTGCTTTTCCATTGCTGTAGCCATGACTTGAGCTTCCATGAATCAGAACGCCATAACCCCTAAGCTCTCGTTTCTAGAACAGCAATAACCAAAGACGAGCCTACTACTGTATTACATTTGTTGTTTTCATGCAAAAAACCTTGCATTAGTAGAGGCAGTCACACCAATGCTGATAATGAAATAGATGGCATTGTTGAATGAGCACAAATTCCAGTCTCTCTTTTGATTCGCTGATGTAAGCCAACATCAGTGTATGAAAATGTTGTAGATGTCTTGATTGTTAATGCTTGTATGCTTTTTATGTTAAAATAACAACAATATTGCTCCTATTCTGAGCCTGCACTGAACCTGCTTGTTGGCAAAAAAAAGACACCAATGTCCTTATGGAAGTATACCATTTTATACTCTGAAGGACATCACTGTCCCTGAATGATACTTTGATGTGCTATTGTGAGATGAACAACATACCCAGATGTGTCAAATCCAGTACAGACATCTACCTCTAAACTGATTAGTTCATCAAAGCATCATTTCAATTGATAAAAAATAAACAAAATAAAAAAAGAGTGAGAGAATGCAAATGTTCAAGCTGGGCCGACCTTTAAAGCAGCCTAGTCTAAGTGCAGCTCTCATTCCTGTTGCTAATGCTGTCTATTTTGCCTTTGTTTTCACTGCTTGCTGCATGCAGAGACCATTGAAGAAGAAGGTATGTTGACTAAATTAAGTTGATGAGTTCTATGTTCGTGTCCTAGGGTCTGAGGTCTCGCTGTATTGGGGGAATATCTGCTCTGCTGGGTACACAATGTCACTCCCAAATATACCTGTAGGAACTGTAGATTCAAGGAGCACTGCGAAATTGGCTCGATAAAATTCAAAATTATAATTGTTAATTTTGGAAACAGTTCCCATTGTCTAAGCAAATTCATAAATGGTAAAAAAGTGGAGAAAAAGGGTGAGAGAATATGAAATGCTAACATTTGCTTAACAGCACAGTGACCCCACTGTTCAACTCTGCTATGCCGATCATGATTTGCATGGCATGTAAACAAACGTATTACATATGACTAGAAAACCTTGATTTTTAGTGTTGTCTTACTTTTGTAAATGGTGTAGGGGTCAAGCCAAAAACATAACACAGGTTTAGCCTTTATCTTTATCAGTAAAAATCATTGACTACCATCACTGAGCAGTATTTCTGATTTTAAATTACAGTGTCAACATTTAAGTATAGTGAGGTTCCTCGGTGTCTCATGGACTCAATATAATCGTATATACTGATATTTCAAATATGCAACACATAAAACATAATCGTGATGAATAATCATAACAGCATTCTATGTGCAAAGCTGTTTATGTGAAATTTGAATATGTCAAATTTTAATAGGTGACGTTTTGATTGGTGTATGTTTCTTGTTATTCACCCGTTGGCATTCAAACACTAACCAACATTCACATAATCAAATTGGAAGCCAGGCTTCAATTTGGATTATTCAATTGCCAACGTACTTAAGTAATTAAGTGCAATATAAACATAGAATAAAATAATTTAGTTCATGCCTGAGAAATTTGCCTGAAATGAATAACAAGGCTTTCTAACCCAATGCCATGTACCTGTCCCCCTCTTCATTTTTTAATCCACAGACGAGAAGCCTAAGTTCAAGTAAGTCATCAACTTTTCATGTAACCCTTGATGACTATTTCTAATTTCTATTTGAAACGTGTAATACTGGAGACACATTAACTTGTTAAACCACCACTCCCATTGTATATGAACACTCTTGTAGTCAATACGTTAATTCATTCTCCATAGGGCTCCAAAGATCCCAGATGGTGAAAAAGTGGACTTTGATGTGAGTAGAAAAAAAATCCTATTAGGATAACTGATTGATAATAATGGCCACGTTTCCCGATAAAGAACCTTCTTAAGGAACCCTTCTTAAGCAACCCTTTGTATGGGAGTTAAGAATTACTTTGGAGTTAAGTGCTTCTTAACTTGTTTGGGAAACCCGGCCATTATCATTTATCCTAGTATCTCTCGTGCCGTCAGTCTGGAGAACATGGAGCTGAGTTATCGCTTACAGTATCTTCCTCTACTAACAGGACATCCAGAAGAAGCGTCAGAACAAGGACCTCGTCGAGCTGCAAGGCCTGATCGATGCTCACTTTGAGCACAGAAAGAAGGAGGAGGAGGAGCTTATCGCGCTCAAAGAGAGAATTGTGAGTGATGGTGGACGTTAGCCGCCATAAAGACAGATGCGATGATGACGGTCTAGTGGTCGACCCGAGATGGGCGGAGGTCTAACAGCCATGTCCGTGTTTGTGTGCGCCCTGCAGGAGAAGCGTAGGGCGGAGAGGGCCGAGCAGCAGAGGATCCGTTCTGAGAAGGATAAGGAGCGCCAGGCGAGACGCGAGGTTGGCGTCGTCCAATAACGTCACCCCCCCACCCACCCCCCCCCCCCCCCGACTGCTGCTGTATCCATGCTCTGTCGACGCTTAGCTAGCAAGTTAACTTTGCTATCGACGCCTCTCGTTACAGGAGGAGAGGATGAGGAAGATGGAGAGTGACGACAAGAAGAAGGCTGACGATGACGCCAAGAAGAAGTCGGCCCTGTCCAACATGGGCTCCAACTACAGCAGCCACTTGCAGAAGGTAGATCACCTTAGTTTCATTCCTCACAGAATCACGCACGGACTACGGCGGTTTAAAGACTGCGAACAAAAACGGAGGGTTGTGTGCTTCTCGTAACCACTTCTCTACACACGTACCAGGCGGACTCGAAGAGAGGTGGAAAGAAAGAGACTGAGAGAGAGAAGAAGAAGAAGATCTTGGCGGGGAGACGCAAGGCCCTGAACATCGACCATCTGAATGAGGAGAAACTGAAGTAAGGGCTGTGTACTCTCCGAGTTCTGGTTCGGACTTGGGTTATGTGTGATGGTTTATTCGGGAAAGACATACTATGTGTATACTGTACGTATGTGGTGTGTACAGGGGGTGTGTTGTTTTATGGGAGACATACAATAGAAGACAAGTACTTATACCTACAATATAGACAATCAAAGGGCTTTCAACTCACCAGCAATGGTCTCTCTGCCTTAGGGAGAAGGCTAAGGAGCTGCAAGAATGGATGCAGAGCCTGGAGTCTGAGAAGTTTGATCATCTGGAGAGGCTGAAGAAGCAGAAGTATGAGGTGAGTGTATAAACTGCCCTCTATAAGAGGAAAGGTGATTGCAAAACGTTCATTTATTACATGCTTTACCATGTTGGTTTAAAAACATACAGAAGTACAAAGTAATCTTTTGGAATCTGAACTTTATCCCCATGTACTCAAGAGCTGAGCTGATAGGATAAGACTGGTGCCGATCTATGCCGAGTGTAATGCACTCCAGAGTTTGGAAATTGTTTCCTGGGGCAATATTGGTATTTGCCGAGAACCTTCTAGTTAATCAACTCCGAATGGTGAAACTTATGACAGCATTGGATGTTCGAGCCTTACCGTAGCAGAGTTGACAATGCGGGTCCCTCCATCGGAGTGGAGGCCCCTCAGGGCCTCTCAGATATGAACACAGCTCTGCTTTGGTCTTCAGGTCACAACCCTGCGTAAGAGAGTGGAGGAGCTCAGTAAATTGTAAGTAAAGCTGAGCGGGCGCTCAAGCTCAGGGGCGCCTCCCCCAGGCCAAATGCTGCGGTGCATGGGCTGCTTCTGCTACAGCGGCATGGCAAACTTCACAGGACCGGCCGGAACAGGCTGAGGGCTCTGGTCCAGGAGACACACCATGGTCCACTAAGATCGCGTAGGAGTATGAGCAGCTATTGAAGTTGCCTAATGGCTGATGCCACTTTATTGTACATTAGGTTTGGAGAAGCATTGTAGAAATGGTCGCCAGTAGGAACATCCAGAGAGTATTAGCTGGGTTCAGACAGAACAGACAAGACTAGTTGTACTCTAGAACATCAGACCCATCGTGAGTCGATCCATAAGATCTGACATCTTGGAAACTGTCGATGTTCCAAACAATTACATTTCATTTCTAAAACTGCTTGAACTCATCTTCATAGAGCCTCAAGCTGTCCTACAAGCCAGGCGCTAGTCAGATCTTAGTACTGTAAGTGGTGTGGTCACAGGTAAGTGATTCTGTGGGGATTTCATACCCGCTGAAGGGCCTAATCTACGCGTCTCTAACCTGTCCTCGTCCCCTTAGCTCTCCACCTTTGGCGAGTTGGGAAATCAACACTGAAACACACAGTCCACAGACGAGGTCTGTCTTATGACTAGGAACTCTCAACTGAATTTTCTTCACGTATAAACAAATAAACTAGACGAAAGCTCGGACAGCGGAGATTTGAATCTGAAGTTGTCTCTTCCTCAGTGTCTGCTAGCTGTGTGTGTCCCATCTTGGTTTCCCATACCGCCTCACAGGCAACAGCAGCCCACGGGGCAGTCCATAGAGAGGAGAGACTGGGGCTCCTCCCGAGGCAAAGCTACTCTGGCCACTGTTATATGTGCTGATGTATTCGTTTCCAGGTCCTCACGCTCAGGAACCGCATTGATGAGATGCAGAAGCAGTAAGTACTGTAGCTTCACGAGCATCAGACCTCCACGTTCTACGCGTATAATCAGAATAAAATCGGAATATTTTATTCTGAGACGCATGGTTATCTGGGGCATTTCAAAGCAATGCATTCTGTTATTCTGATAACCATGCGGAGTTAAAGGGAACATAACCTTTAACTTAGCCGTCTACAGAATATCCACATAATACTTTAATCAGCATGACATAACTGCCATAACTGTTCAGGACAGTTCATGTCAGTTTATGACTGAATATTATACTGTTAACTGAAAATACAGTTAACTAATACAGATTGCACTCGAGATTAAAAAAAAAAAAGAGTTGGGTTTCCCTTATCCTGTAACACACAACAATGAACGCAAGATGCACTCACACATTCATTCAATCACAAACACTAGTTCTACTACACACTGACAAGTTGAGCCCCAGAGGATTTTGACCTGGATCCAGCCTGGAGGTGAGGTACTCAACTGTTGCCTATCTTGTGCATCACATTCCTGACCTGAGATGTAGCAGAGATAGAGCTCCCTAGACCATGTGTTCTATGTTGTGGGGATTTGTCACAATGTCAACTGCGTTAAGGACAAAGAAAATATGAAGAGCATCAAAGTGCCTCTTGGTAATATTTACTTCTAGCAGTCATAGCTGACTAATAAGTGTAATATTTTGCCAAGAGGAAAATATGATTTTTCATTCATGCTCATGTTTCTTTGCCCTGTTGCTACTTAAGCCTTTATGTGTGGCGTCAAGGACAGGCTATCACATAAGATGTGAACTGAGATGTCTTTCCTCCTTAATGACAAAATAATGCATGTTCCTCATTATTGTCATGCAGGTAAGTGCTGCATGTTGTGACACACAGACGTGCATGCTAACTTCACAACTTGATTTGAGTGCTGTGAATTTATCCTGGTTTATGTTTTACAGTTAGGCCAACAGATGGTTTGCTCAAAATAGCCTACTGTATATTGTAATGTCATTTCATTGAGTCCATGAAATAAGACTGCATATTTTCCAGATATATGAAAAAAAAAATCTCTGTAAAATCCCTCACTTGGTTTCTCTCTCGTGTCTCTGACGCATTACAGCAGCAAGAAGGGAGCTGCCGCCCGCCGCAGAAAGTAACCGGGCCCATCCTGCCACCTGCAGCCTTAATGGCCACCGTACCGGACACATGCCTAATGCAGCAACGTATACAATTGCTAAGGGCATGGCTCAGACAGCACTGACACTGACAAACTCTGTTTGTTACACAAAAGTCATGCTATCTCCAGCAAGGAGCCTTTAGCCGTTGTTGTAGGAACATCCACCATCATGCTTTCTCGCCCTGGACTGTTTGGTTCTCAGTTTTTTTTTGTAAATAAAATGTGACTCTTCAGCCTTTGTCTGTAGCTGTTATAATTCAAAACCCTCAATAAAGATCAGTATTTTTAGCCCTGTAATTCAGTCATTTGTTCAATCATTCTTACATTTCTCAGTAGGCCTATCAAGTCGCAGTCCACTTTTTGTAGTTGCAAAAATAAGTAAACAGTTAATATAATAAAGGTGAAGATGACATGATTTGTGGTAGCCTACTGTAGGTCTGTGTGCATAAGATATTATCTCATGATCCCATACCTTGGTTACCTTGATCTGAAATCACTGTGGTTTCTGGTATATAAGGCCTAAATATTTCCTAAGATCAGGGCTCATTTATGCTGAATAGAATATAAAGTTTATTTTGCTAACAAGCTAATCAGGGGGGTTTCTTCAGTCTGCTGCAGGAGGTATGGATTTCCCTGTAGAGCTCGCTGGCGGCCCGTGGAGGCCAGATTAATTCAAAATCAAGAAAACGGTTATGGTGCTAGCTAACAAGCAAATGAGCTACCAAGGAGGTCAAAGGATGCTAGCAGTCCTATTCATGTTAGCTTAGGTTTGTTAACTATAGCTACAGACTCATAACAGTTACATACCAATATTAAACGTCTAGACGTCTCTCGTGCCGACCGTCTGCTGTCTCTCCAGTCCAGCGAACCAGCCATCCTTCCCTCGCCATCTTAGTCCTAACACCTGTGCGCAAATACACGGCGCGGCCCCAGTCCGTATGCACAACCGTGTTCTATATATATCTATGTGCACAACTCCAGTACTTCCTGAAATTAGAAATGCTTCTCTATTTCCTGTCCTACACATTGGATGAAGTGATTAATCAGGTGTGCCTGACTGCAGCACAATGATCAACCATATAGACTATTTGTGCTCAACCATATAGACTATATTGTCAAATGCACCTAGAGCTTTGAGAATATAATTTGTTTCAAGAAATGAGCCAAAGCAATTGAGAAAAACTGTCAAATGTTTTCAGCTAAATGTTTTTAATGTTCCAAGAGTGATACTATTTAGAGTTGGATAACATGCTTTGAAAAAAAAATCTATAAATGTTTTGTTTTTTGCTAAGTAAATTGTAAAGTAAATTGCTTTGTTATCATGTAACATTGTGAGAAGATTTTATAAAATAACATTATATAATCTGTTCCTCAATAATATCCCTTAAAATGGTCTTTGAACATTATATTAAAACGTTTTCTTTAAAACATTAGCAGAACTCGTAAGAAATGCTAGCCAATGTTGTGGGAACATTCCCTGGGTACATGTTTCACATATAATATAATTTCGCCAAAATTGTGAAAAACGCGTTGAATTTGCACACTATGCCGATTGCCATGCACGCGCTCAAAGTGGTCTAGAGGCCCTGAACACCCGAGTAGGAGGAACACATGGTGGAAAATACTTCAGATTACAATGTAGTTCACGATACTACCACATGATGGCGCTATTGCTCTTTTTTTTAGCCTCTAGCCTTTTTCGGCCAAGTAACCCCCACAAGAAGAGAGGAAGAGAGGGGGGATTACTATTCACTGTTCAGTCTTAAACCACATACGAGAAACTTTTATGTGCCAACAGTGCCATCTCCCAAAAAAATTGATCAATGTGGCATAGGTCTATTAGCCTATAGCATAGCTACTGTGTTGTTGACGATGGACAATAGACCACCTTTCTCCACTTTATCAAGGCCGGTGTAGCTGCCAGAAAGTGTATGGAAAAGCTATGTGCAAAAAATACAATCACATCATTAGGCCTCATCAAATATTAAAGATTTACTGCCAAGTATTCAAGCCTAATTTAACCCTCATCCTCCCGACCCCAGGGACATACTTTTTGTCTCACGTGCTTTATTCTATCATTCAAATTTTTCCTGACTTTGTTTAATTTAATGCGTTTTTATATACCAGTGTTTTGGGCTCATTTTGACCCCAGTCAAAGCACCTATGCAGTTTTGATAGGTGGGGGGGAAATGTATTTCATGCTTGACATGGATCCTAATTTTAAAGTATCACACACGCCATCAGGGGAGTTAGGGGCGCAGACATTTCTATAGAATGGGCAGTTTGTTGGTTACAGAGGCCAGTGCAGGTTCTATACATTTAAAAAGTGTAGACCTATATTTTCGTTTTACACAATATGCACATTAACAGCCAATTTGCTAAAATAACAATTGTTTTTTGTTGTTGTTTTCTCAGATGACATGAATTACTTAACTAATAACATTTTGAGAAGAAAAGTTACAATTTCCTATATAGTTGTTTCTTCCAGTAGCTTATTCTTGGTACCCAGGGACCCCAGTCGTTAAATAGGCCTATGCTTGTAGGATGAGAGTTAAACACGTTTAATATAATTTAATATAGGCTACGATACAAGTAGTCTAGGTTACTAAATCCTAAATCCTAAATCCAATGAGCTGTACTATGAGTTTTCCTCAAGGTTCCAAGAGTAGGCTAATCTACAGATAGGCTACAAGTCCCACATAGGCCTATTTTTTACAGGGCCTATTGTCTTCATATGGTTTTGAATTCCTGGAAATATATATTTTTAATTGTAAGATTTGATCTTTTAGATTCTGATTTACTCAATCATCATGCTTAAGTCCTACTTAGGTTAAATGGTCCGTTCTAATTGGAAAAGTGGGCATAAAATGAAAATTAGGCTACACTTTCACAATAAGTAACAAGGCTGTTTTCGATGGAGATGCGTCTGTGTAGCTGCATTTTACTATAGGCTTGGATCTTGAATAATTTGATCCACTCTATCCCGTAACACGGTCCTATATTTTGTTTGTAGGGTTTATGCTAGGCTATATAAAGATGAGGCAAAAAAGAAAAGAGATATGCCTTGATTTCTAAATGGCATTGCTACGAACAATAAACATAGGTTAACATTTGTTATGATAACAATTGTTATTGTGGGCCTATGAACAAATAAACAACGAAGCATATTTTGTATAAATAGTCATATTCATTTATTCGTTATAACTTCGACTTTCACTCATTTTAAGATGTATAAATATAAAGATTCACACAACAAGCAAACCAAAGCCATTGACAGGCATTAAATACATTAAAAACGTGTTTTTCGTTTCGTTGTTTCCGTAACAAATCAGCTCTTATTTACACATATATACAAAAAATGGTCCTCTAATACATGGCAAGGAAAGATAGCAAGATAACGTTGACACACATACAGTAAGGCTTAGAAAGTGGTTAATCCTTTGATTTCGGTTACACATAGCCTACATAAATAGTGAGTAGCCTATCTCATAAAACGCGTGACCTCTGGGAAACAAGTTGAACTTCAAGGAATTGAACATCATTCGCAAGCTAGGCTATTGGGAAGGCTGGCAACTTGGCCATTCACCCTTTCTTCGGCAAAAGAGTTAGCCAGTCCTTTCCTTTGTTGACTTCATCTACAGGAATTGATTCTTCTCCATTAGAATAGGACTGATTGTCTTTTCATAACACCTGATAAATAGGGTTCGGGCCATGGGGTGGCTGTGGGCAGTTGGTCGGTGACGGCACGGATGCTCCGGGCTCGCTGAGGGCAGATCCCTCCTGAGGCGAGCACGGGCTTCCCTCGGACCCCTCCTGAACTGACAACACGGTGCAGGCGGAGGTCTCTGTCGAAATTCTCTCCACGATGCTGGATAGACAATCCAAACTGGAAATGACTGCGTTCTTGTCACTTCTTGATGCAGCTGTAACAAAGATAGCATATAAAACAGTTAGATACGATTAAAATGGCATAGCTTACTGCAGTTTTGTCATGTAGGCCTAATACATTAAATCATGTTTTACATTTTCCATAGAGCTGAATGAGTAATTTACCAGTTGGTGTTTCGTTGAAATAAGAGCTGTCATAGTTGCTTCGTCTTGCTGGTGTGCATGTTGGGCCGTTGAAGTCCATCTGGAAAAAAATAATCATAGGAACATGAGAGTTGGGTCATGTCTCACAGGCCAAATGGCAAGCAGGCGATTCCATCTCCAATACTGCACAATATATTCTCATTTATACTCTTAAATATAACACTACTCTGTTAGGCTACATTTTCAGATGAACGTTAGGGGTCATTAACTGAAAAGATGTGGTCTAACTCACCATTCCGTCAGAGCAATTGGACCGTGGGCTCGATGCGTCCGAGTCCCCACTGTAGTGGTCGATTACTGGGTAATAGTTATCTTCTTGACCTCGCAGCAGAGATTGTAGCGACTCGATGTAGCTGATGGCATTTCTCAGGATCTCTACCTTGGGAAGCCTCTGGTTGGGGTTGGTAGATGTGCACCTCTTCAGGGTCTCGAAGGCGTCGTTGACCTTGCCTAGCCTCCTTCTCTCGCGCATAGTCGCAGCCTTCCTGCGGTCAGCGTTGGTGGTTTTTCTCTTGCAGGCTTTGCATGCCCAGAGTAGACACCTGCCAGCCTGGTGATGACCGCTCGGTGCCCGAATGTGTTCGTCCTCGTTGTGGTGATGGTCGTCTGGCTTTAGGAGACCCACGTGGACCAACCGGGGGTCCAAGTCTTCGAAGAAGTGCATGTCACTTGTGTTGAAGCAGGGGTCGTCATAAAAGTCATCAGCAGATGAGATGGGAAAAGAAATATCCGACAGCTCCATCTCTCACTTTCAATTTCTATTCCAACTTTCCAATCAACGTAGTGGTCTCCGTTTACCAAATGTGTTGCTAAATTACCCAAAAGATTTGGACAAAAAGTTGATACAGGCCTATCCTTGGAACAACTAGAGAAACAAAACAAATAGACAATTTTTAGAGGAGGAATGTGGTTGTCTCTGGTACTTTTGCCCCGTATCACCCTTTGGGTACCTGTTGCTGATGTTGGAGAGCAAACAGGCTTTTATGCTTGGGGTGAGAATTAGGGGAGTGTTCTGCTTTTATGACATCTGTGTGGATTGGCCAATAGACGCACTGACCGGGTGCGCAGGGAGGGGTTTACAACTTCACGCTAATTAGTGTACAATTACTCTTTACTGCCGGTGCATAATAAAACGATAGGCTACATATAATACGAATAATGAAACAATACGAAGAATGGGAATTTGTGAAATACATAAAGAAAATGAAATTAGTATCAAAAGGATGCTATGGCCTACTCCCATGTATTCTGCCTATTGTAAAATAGAAGTCAGAATCAGAAATCAGTTCGTATCAGATACAACCAGCAGCATAGCATCTGAATAAATCGCGAAATTCTTTATTTTGAAGGACTTTTAAATTAACTTAAGATAGTATTAGATATATAGGCTACTAGATAGGCTACTTAAAGACAATACATATGCAATTCACAAGTCTTGTCGACTAATCTTTAGTCCTTTAGGAAATATATTTCCTTTTTGTTTTTATTTTATTACCCAGCTTAGTTCCCAAATAGCGTACTACAGCCACCCACCCAATGTTTAAGAATATAAACTTATCATCACGCATTTGGGCTGCTACAATATTTTTCGAGATCAGTGAATGGGCTGAATTTTGCCTACAGTAGATGAAAATGTCTCTCATCCATGTGAAAACTCTACAGGTGGTTGAAGAGGACCTTATGACCTAATATGAACGCTAGATGGCGATGATGAGTTGATCAACCCTTTGATAGAATCCAGTTTGATGATTTTTAGTCTAAAGGAATAACACGAAAGGTCATTCATTTGGAAAATCCTTGAATCGTCCCAAATGTCGATAGATCTTAAAACCGTCAAATGACACGAACATGTCAAATAAAACCAAAAGCACTGAACATAAAAAAATGGATCAAATCAAAACGAATAATTTGGAACAATTAACAATTATTTTTCAATCAAAACTTTATTTCCAAAGGAAAAGTAGGACATTGTAGACATGATTAATATTGTAGGCCTACAAGGGGGAAAGTGACTGCAAATGTCCTAGAGCAAATATATGTATGAGGAACACACAGACAACAAAATACGTATAGGCCTACTTAAACAAAATATGTTACAAAGTATCTATAGGACAAACCTCAACCACGTGACAATCTCAATATCAACCAAACGTCTGAGGCATTGGCTTACTTTGTTCTCTCATTGATATCGAAATTCAAATTTCAACTGTCAACTTTGTAACATTTCTGTTTGAGTACTGTGTATTTAAATATTAAATATAAATACAATTTGTAATGGAGTGCTATGTGTTATAGGAATCGAAGTTATAATATAACTTATTCACAGGCCTATTGGCTTATCAACAAACACACCTGTATTTTTCCCCAACCAAACTAACAGCAAATATTCTACAGTTTATAATTGTAAATTCAATGATCCAGCTGTAATACAGAATATTTGGTAGAAGCTGTAATATTCAAACTTACATACTCCCTCCCTACAAACTCTAGAAAAATACCTATAAGACCCATTTCCCCCTGAGCATCAAAAATAGTGCTGGCACTTAAAATATCCATACTTTTATATTTCCCCTCACACACTCGTCTCCCTGTACCCTATTGTGTTTACAGAGGGGACACAAGGGTTTGAAAGGCCCACCCTCTCCATAACATCTGTGACACTGCTAAGAAGATCACAATAGGGGTGCTCAGGTAACGGGCAGGAGAGGCGTGCGAAGCCAACTTAGCAGCGCTCGTGTTTATTTATATATACACACAAAACTGGACCAGCAACCCTGTGATTCATCCCCATCCTGAAGACTCAAGCAGCGGTCAGTTCCTCCTGCAGCCGGTCGATGAGGTACTCCCCGTAGCCCCCCGAGCCGTCACCGGCACAGCCCACCCTGCGGGCGTTGGTCAGCAGGTCGCCCAGCAGCTTGACGCGCGGCACCAGCGGGCCCAGGAAGCGGCTCTTGACCGCGCTGGCGGAATGTGGGTCACCGTGATCGCGGGCCAGCTGGCTCAGCTCCACCATGACAGCCATCTCCTCCTTCCACTGGGCCAGCGTCAGCTCCAGAGCCTGGAGCAGGGAGCACACCTCTGGACCGCCAGGCCTCTGGGACAGGGAGCACAACACACAGCGGTCAGAAGAGCTAAAGCATCCATCTCCTTAATCCATCTCCAAAGATTATAAGGATGTGGTGAAGGTCAAATCTGCAAAACGACTAAAATATAAGTTGGAGAACTCAAAGGTAGCACCTGTCCAATCCAAACATTAAAACCTCCAGCTTTTTTCCAACAAGCCAAAAGTTGTTTTTTTTTTAATATATCATAGCGTTGAACTGACAGACATATGAGAGACATAATTTAAGCTTCCCAGTTGGATAACAAGGTGTTCCAAATGGCTGCTGATGGAACCCTACGCAGTCCCCGCTCGGGATCGATTTTACATGACTCGTAAAGCCGGAGGAGGCAGAAAGACGACACGCACTGAAGTGTCGAGCGCCACCCCCTACATCTGGAAACACAATTAATACACTGTCCTTCCGCCGTCACATTAATCTCCCCAATTTTCCGGAACTCAAGGGAAATGTACACCCTGACAGGCATTAGAACTGAGCTCTGGGCAAAGCCCCAGGGTTTACCCCCCCCATCCCATACACACACACACACACACACACACACACACACACACACACACACACACACACACACACACACACACACACACACACACACACCCTGCTCTCTCCACTCAAAAGCTCTAGAAAACTATATCTCAATGATATGATGAGAGGACTCGTAATATTTTAGGGATCACTTTGGGGATAATAGGCCATGTTACAAAATCACTGAATAATTATTGTATAAATTAAATACTTCATTTTTATAGTGCAGGGTTTATTATTTGCACGTACCTCAGTTTTATAAGTCAGTTGAATTTGAGAAGGCTCTGGTAGTAGTTTGAACTGAAGGTGTACTATATTTTGACTGTGGGGCTTGGGGGAGAAGATATTTTGAGGTTGGACAGTCTGCCAATGCTTCTAGTCCTGTAACAGCCAGTGCAGAGGCCTGACCCATGTCCTACTGTAGCATGGACGTCCTCTCCCATGGCGCTCTGGCAGCTGTACCTGGATGTCTTTGTTGCAGTACTGCCCGCCGCGCTCTGCCAGGTACTCCAACAGGGCCTCGGCCTGGGCCTGCTCCTTCTCCGACTCCCGCTGGAAGAATGCGGCCACTCTTGGCAGGGCAATGTCATCCTGCTCAAATATCTTGGACTGCAAGGCACAATACAGAAAACATCACAAGAGCCGCACAAACAATGCCGCTACTGATTATGCAGTAGGCTAAATGTAGCCTAGGTTTTTGCAATTTGATGACAAGTTTACATCATCTCTCCTCTCTGTCTGTCTGTCTGTCTGTCTGTCTCTCTGTCTGTCTCCAGACTGTCCGTCTGTCTGTGTCTGTCTCTCTCTCTCACTCACTCACTCACTCACTCACTCTCTCTCTCTCTCTCTCTCTCTCTCTCTCACTCTCACTCTCACTCTGTCTCTGTCTCTGTCTCTCTGTCTCTGTCTCTGTCTCTCTCTCTCTCTGTCTCTCTCTCTCTCTCTCTCTCTTTCTCTCTCTCTCTCTCTCTCTCTCTCTCTCACAGGCTATATCTGTTCGATCTAATATAGGCCTGTATCCTACTTTTTTTTACTATTTTTGTCATTGTCAAGTCTCAAGAACTGATTGATATTTCAGTCTACGCATTTGTGCTTGTAGCATAGCCTATGTGAGACTGGGAGTCACCACCTACCAGCGCTTCCAATCTGTAGGCAATCTCCATGAGCAATGTCGAGACTCCGCACAAACTCTCCTCCACAACCGCTGGGAGATTCTGTTTCACCAGGCTACCGAGAAATGCTCGGTGAGTTTTACATATAGGCAGACTCGTTTTTAATCTTTTCCCACTTGGTTCCGCCATATGTCCAAAAAGTCGCGACACTAGTTTAAACCGTGGCAACAAAGTAAGATATCTGTCGCACTGATCTAATTATTTCGCTTGGACAAAATACATTTCTAGTCTATGAAACTGAAATAGCATAATCGTAGGCTATATAAGCGTTTTTAGGTCGATCGTTGCTGGAGAGCGCAGGATAAAAATAGAGACAGTTTAAATCGTTTCCTGTTCAGCACCTCAAGTTCATCCGGTGCGCGTTAGACACCCCGCTTTATATGAGATTGAGGGAACACAAGAGCTATATATAAAAAAAAATGACTGAGCATAACATTGAACAAACGTATAAATACAAATCTTTTTTTTGTTGGTGTAGCCTAAACATAAAATTGACCGCTGGGTGCAAATGTGTGCGCTCCAGAGAACATACACTCAGGGCTATGGGACTGTAGCCACTTGAGACCGTCCTGATTTCGCGAGCTCACATTCTCTCGCAGTCATCCGGTGCGTCAGCGACTGTTCTCAAGCTACATGCGTCATAATGAAACGTACAAGTGGATCCAAAATTAGTCTATCTACATACATAGCATTGTATTAAAAACAAACAGCTAGAACGTTTTATGTAAAGGGTTAGGGTTTGTTTGGAAGTGAACCTCATTAGAGGCTATGGCATAGATAGGCGTATGATGGGTAAAACAAAAACATGAGCCTACTCTAGAGTGAACGAGGCTGCTTGAGAGGTTTGAACTCTATGTAACCTGCCCAGAGTGGCCTAGGCTGTGTGAAGTACAGTAGACTAGACCAGCATCTACAGTAGGCCTACTGTAGCCATGACTGTAACAGGTGTTAAAGCTGTGCGCTGGAAAAACCTTGTTAGGTAGTTAGCCTATAGATTTAGGGCTGCTGTGGTCATTTGTCTTTTGAGACTTTAAGCAACCCCCAACTCTTCACATAAAATGTAGCCTAGTGTTCAGTTTTTAATTCCATTGTTTTATATAGAAGGGTGGGGTTTTCAATAATATCCTGCAAGATTGTCTATAACCCTATTCAAAGCAGTGCTGCAGCCAAACGGTTGGATTACATTCTCGTTTTCTAACGTCGCAGCCTTTTTAATTAAAAGAAAGAAAGAAAACACGGACTTGGTAATAGTCTCAATGAAAGGTACTTGCCTAGGCTTACATTAAAAATTATTTCATACCAAACGGACCATTGTTTTTGGCATGCTCTTAAGCAGTTTACTCGTTTGAACATCTACAAACAAGAAAAGAAGTAAGCTAAAATCTTTCATCTGAAAACAAGGTAAAGAAATAGATTTTAGGCCATGCACACATCCCCATAGTCACCCAAGGCTTAAAGGGGCTGTTGCAAAACTCACTTTTTCAGTGCTTGTGCATATATACATGTGGGTCTCTGATGGGCCTACTAACATAAACTTTGAAGTAGCCTAAGACAACCTAGTATTTTTTTTGTGGGCAACCATATTAGTATGAAAACATGGAACACAGCAAGCCGTTAAAATTTCCCTCGGCTAGTTATGTCATTAGCCAAGCTCATTATAATAATAGGCCTACCCCCCCCCCCCCTCCCTCCCATCTGAGTATCTCCACCCATCCTTGTGCCTTTACATGGCTAGGAAGGGACGCCATTTTTTGCAGGTCCCGCTAACATAATGTTTTGGCACGGAAATTGTTGTTCTTGGCTGAAAAGACAAGTACAGATTGTTACATCATCTCCCAGCATCAGAGGGTCTAGTAGTTTTTGTGTAATCCTGCTAACAGACGAACAAACAAACAAGCAAACAAACACACGCTACCGAAAACATTACCTCTCGGCCTGCGCTGTCGCTGGGGCGGAGGTAACAACATAAATACTCTAATAGCACCAGACAGACGAGGAAATGTGCAGTCACATCTCCCGCACAGTCAATTAAATTAAAGAGGTAAAATTGAATAATCAAATAAATCATATTGTACAAATGTGCCTTCTTTTGAAATTATGTCAATAATCTAATAATGTATGAAACTGTATGTATGTATGACTAATAATGTATGAAACTGTCACAGAACCGGCCAAAGCAGGGGCGCTTCTCCTGCCTGTAGACCCCCATGCACACATGCACGTCCGTGGGCATAACGCCTGCTCACCTCTCAAATACAACCATGATACAGTATACGTACAGTACATCGATCCTCAAGTAGTGTGGATTGCCAAATTCATATCCAGCCATGTCACAGGGATGCTGTTCCCTCTGTGCCCCCTCCCCCGCGCCCCGGCCCCCCTCCTCCCCTAACGGGGGGGTGGAGAGGGCTCCTCTCGAGTTTCCCCCCGGCCCGTGCCACCGCGCCCTCTCAGGGGGGCGGGTGAGTGACGCGTGGGGCTGGCTGCTCCTCGGGGGCCCGTCCGGACAGCGGGGAAGAAAGAGGAACACCCAGCTCAGGGCCGGCCGGGGGTCAACCAGGACCCGCACCCCTGACACGACCCCTGCGACCCTCAGACACATAGATAATCACCCTGGCCGGACTTAAGTGTAACAAATTACGGCCACGCTCCAGGAAAGAGAGAGGTCCTCAGGAAGCACTTTGAGTCGGTCGGGGTCTGACGCCGAGAACGTACGGCAGAGTGGCATGAGACCAGTGCAAACAGTCGACTCAGGGGAATTCGAATTTAAGAAACAGACAAATGGGAAGCTCATCCAGTGCAGCAGCTACTGGTGATGTTGTGTTGTTACAGGCCCCCCGTTGGGACGGTCTGTCCCAGAGGTCCTCGTCCTGGGTAGACACACCCCCCCCACCCCCCCCCACCCCTCCCCCGCGGTAACCAGCACCTGTGTCCACTGTCTGCCTGGTCTGGACCGTACCCTGGGCCGCAGCTGTCGACAGACACTCAAAGGCACTACAGGAACAACGCTCGTTCTTGTCCAGTTGTACATACACACAAACACACACACAGACACACACACACACACACACACACACACATGTTACAGTACCTACACAAACAGGCTTTGACAGGTTGTGATTTATCACTTCTGATTTAGTATTCGTAATTTTTATACAGCAAGTTTGATGAGTCTTGGCATATTTACTGTGATTATATCATATCCTTGTATTTTGGATGTCATCTATCTCCGTCAACGTTTACGTCATCATTTCCCGTCTCAGAAGGGAATTCATTCAGAGCATGCTTGTTGAATATGCGTTCTCATTGATATTGGCTGTTTAGGATCACAGTCTGATACAGCCCCTTGCATCCGTGACACACACACACACATACACACACACACACACACACATGCGCCCACACAAAGACACACGCACACACACACACACACGTGCGCACACACAAAAAACACACACACACACATGCGCCCACACAAAGACACACACACACAAACGCGCACACACAGAACCGCACACCCCGGAGTGCTGACGCAGTGTTTGGCTAGACTGACAGGCAAGGTGTCTGTCCCCACACCTGCTCCCCGCTGTACGGACCCCAGGCGTCCCCCCGCGACCCCCCGCCACAAACGGCAGCATTGTGCTCGGTCAACCCTGGACGCAGATTACATTACACACATTACAGTTTACCCAGCACCCCCTGGGACATGGGATCCCACACGCGCTGTGGCACTATGGCGATTATTTCCCAGATTTACGGCTGTGCCGATCCAGGAGCCGTACCTGCGCTGTTTGCCTTGCCTAACCTCTGTTCTGTGGTCTGGTATGGGAGACTGGCCGGTGTGATTGGGGCCGGATTGCCAGGATAGCAGTTAATACTTCTTGATTTTCTGCGATGGCTCAGAGTGGCTAGTAGACAATCCTCTCTCATTACGCTGTCCAAACGAGCCAGAGAGCTAGAATCTGGGGTTGGGGTTGGTGGCAGTGGCCTGTCCCAGGAGAGCACCGGAGGCCTAATTTAGGCTACTAACATCGTATCACTCTTCTTATTAATTTGTAAGGCCTGTGCAACCCATGTCAACAGAATCAAGTGAATTGCAGTAACGTTAGGAAATTCAATGGTTCTTCATTTAATTTCTTGTGACATAAGAATGGAAAATGCGTGTCATATTTTTAGTCCCTTTTTGTCATCACAAAACGTTGGAGATATAGAAATGACCTACTTTTCCTCTAGTGGTCACTTTGGCCCAGGGGTTATTTTTGAAGTTGTTGATCCGAGGTTTCGTCTGGAATTTGAGACTAATAGGTCATGTTAATTCTCAGTGCACCAGAGCTGGAATGTTGCCTTTCAATTAGAATTCCCGTCTCTCACCACCGGCCTTTAAATATGAAGACGGCAGAGTGCTCGCTACATGCCCTCAGACTTACTCATGATTAAAACAAATTCACAGTGTAAAACAATTCTGGCCTAATGATTGATGACTGTGGTTTGTGTAACATTAACATAAAAACTATAGGCCTGCTGTAGGCCTGCTTTCCTTAGACGGTGTTGGCTGTTGAGACCATAGAGATAATTGTGTAAGAAAATATAGAAATTCCAATCTATGTCTATGGCTGAGACCCCCCACTGGTAGCCATAGCTCTCTTTTTCAGAGTTCTAACTGATTATGGGTTGGTACATTTGTTCAAGTGTTCTCCATGAATGTTCTCCTGTGCTGTACAGTATGTGTAAGTGGCGGTATATGCCCTGGCAGATTCTCCTTGCAGGGAAGAGAGGGAGAGAGAGAGAGAGAGGGAGAGAGAGAGAGAGAGGGAGAGAGAGAGAGAGAGGGAGAGAGAGAGAGGGAGAGAGAGAGGGAGAGAGAGAGAGAGAGAGAGAGAGAGGGCCTCCAGCTACGATGGGCACAGCTGTGAAACACATCACCAGGCCTTCTCATTTACCGAGGCCAACAGCTGTCTATTAAGAATATTCTGGACCGTCATCAACGGCCCCAGCGCTCAGCCCCGAGCTCAGCTAATTACAGCCTTAATGGAAGGAAGACAGAGACAAAGGTAAATACAATTACTGATCATAACGCTGGAAAGCCGAGCCGTCAGCAGAGCTGTGTTTCACTGCTGGTACCTGACACCAGTGTCTGCCCCTTACTAGCAGTTGTTATGTGGACTATAACTATGCTGAGAGGTACTCCTCCAACCTTTCATGGGGTTTTTGTAGTTTTCGCAGCGGCGTTGTTAAACCGGTGTCGGGCCGATGCGCTCGGTCTTTTGAAAAATGTTGTTGCCCGGGCGCAAGGGTAAGGAGATACGATTGGGGTGGGGGGGGGGGAGGGGGTGGAGAGCCCGAGAGACCCGGGTGCCTTTGTGCCAGACACTACGATTACCCAGAAAGCCCCTGGAATGCCCTCTCCTCATTAAAGAGACAGATATAGCCCCGGTGTGGTCCAGGCTGGGTAATGAAAGCCCCCCCCTGTTATGCTGCAGAAATTAAACAATGATGAATGATGACGCTGAGTTACACCAGGGCCGGATTAGTGGCCGCGGTTATTTTCAGTGGTGGCGCTAACAAACGCATTCCCTCACATGTGGAAAAAGACCACCATGGACCGGACATTTTGAATCAAACGTGTCACGGGCCAAAAAAGCAGCATGAAATCTGTGTGTGTTACAGAAAGATTAGCTGCTGACATGCCAGAAAGTTGATCTGGAGAAGCTTACATCACACATGTGTTGTGTTGTCCAAATGGCAGGATCATTGGTTTGCTGGTAGGATGACTGAGATGAGGCCACTAGTATATAAGATGACTCGTTTAAGCGATGAACCTGATGTCTGTGGTGACGATGCCAGTGGATGTAACAGACCGACCCCATAGATATAGTTTCATCTCTCTCCCACATTCTGGGAATAGTGACGATGACCCCGGTGTCATGTGTAAAAGGTGATCACATAGCCTCGCATGTATCATTCTCCATCCACACCGATCATCAGGGTAATGTTACTCTATGCTCATATCTGTCATTCCAAGTATCAACCTTTTTGCAAAGACAGCATTTATCGCGACCATGTTTCCAACTTGTTCGGTTTTATTAAGGTGTGTCTGGTGTGTGTGTGTGTGTGTAGGTGTGTGTGTTTGTGTGTGTGTGTGTGCGTGTGTGTGTTTGGGGTGGGAGATACAGACGAGTCGTACCAAGAGCAGGCCACAGTACGGTGGCCCTGAAGTACAAAACACAACATTTTGCAAAACACAACATTTCGCAAAACCGAACATTTGGCGAAAACACGACATTTGGCAAAAACACAATGACATTTCGCAATAAAACAACATTTCGCAAAAACAACATTTCGCGACAACCCAACATTTCGCCGAAACTCATTTTGCAAAAACACAACGAAAACACATTTCGCGAAAACACGACATTTCAGATATTACGGAAAGGGTAGGAACAACACTTCTTGTTTGTGATTGTACAGAACCCGTCGTTTCCTTTTTCACAAGGGCTATCTTATCGTCGCTACAAGGACTTATGCAGATCTGTGTGTAAGCAGAAACATGGCCTCTGGTAAAAGGGAGGCGGTAATGACAATATGTGAACTGAACCCACGTGGAACCTTGTCGTGGTTTCGCGGACGTCGTGGGTTTATTTGATGCAGCTACATGCGGCTCCTCTCCACAGGAGTTTGAGCCAGTTAGCAGTCGTCCTCAATTTTAAACATGCAAAAAATGTTTTTGCGAAATGTCATTGTTTTTGCGAAACGTCATTGTGTTTTCACGAAATGTGTTGTTGAGAAATGTTGTGTTTTCGCCAAATGTCATGTTTTGCAAAACGTCGTTGTGTTTTGTATTTCAGGGCCACCGTACCACAGTGACAGCATGGGAGCCCAGATTGTTGCTCGGTGTTCAGGCGCAGTGCTGAGGACAAGACGGTGTTCATGGAGTCAGAGGGTGAGCGTCTCGTCATTTAAAGGGCAATGTAATTCTATGAGATACCAGGGTGAAACCAAACACTGCTTAAAGAGCCTCTCTCTCAGCAGTGGGCGGCTGTCTCCATGGACTAGGCACCGTTCGGCCCCCCAGTGTGTGTGTGTGTGTGTGTGTGTGTGTGTGTGTGTGTGTGTGTGTGTGTGTGTGTGCGTGTGTTTGCGTGTGTGTGTGTGTGTGTGTGTTTACATGCATGTCTGTATCAGTGTGTGTGTGTGTGTGTGTGTGTGTGTGTGTATGTTCCAGAGGCCCTGGGGTGTCTCGTGCCGCACCCCCTGTAAACACCTTCTTTGAAGAGGAGCCCTCTAAAAACAAGACGTTACGAGAGCACACCTTCTGTAGGAGCCCACCCAGACATGACCTCCAGAGGCTGCTACTGCCTCACCGTGTGTGTGTGAGTGTGTGTGGTTGTGTGGTTGTGTGAGTGTGAGTGCGTGTGCGTGTGTGCGTGTGTGTGTTTGTGTGCGTGTTCATGTGTGCATGCTGATGTGTTTAAGGCATACAGCACATGCTGCTGTTTATACAATATGTGCATGTGTGTTTGGCACAGCAGTGAAAGACATGGACGCACACATCAAGACTCATAAACACATTTTGGTCGAAGCGTTATAATACATACTACACCCTAATCCCTTCCATGCATGAAGTTCTGTGAATGCATGTGGTCAGTTCTAATGAGAATCATATTACATGGCAGTTTACGGTCTCGTCACGTTAATTTGTGCCTGTATTAGTGTGTGTGTATGTGTGTGTGTGTGTATTGGTGTGTAGGCATGCAAAAGACTCCCCAAGCTCCCTGTGTGGTCCCTAACCCCTTCACCCACAGCTAGCGGAGCCCCAACACCCACAGCCACTATCTTCAGCGGTAAGTCTGAGTCAACAGGCCTTTGACTCCGGGCCTCTCTGGAATCAGACTGAAAGAAATGTCGATATCCCCCCTTCTTGCTCTCCTCCTGTGTTTTCAATCAGAATGTTTGATTAATCAATCTGCAATACCAAAATGTGCATTCAAAGAAATATAAAAGAGACATTCAAATGATTTGATTACTCTGGCAAGATTGATGGTTTGAGTCTATAGCGCAGTATCATCTTTATGAATTGCACTATCCCCTCACTACTGTACTGAGAAGAGAATGGGAAAATACTGTATTAGTGAGGGTTTGGTATACTTTCATTCTTTGCAGCCATATTGTCTGACAATGACCAAGCTTGCTCCAGGTCGGACGGCCCATCAGAACCCCACCAGCCCAATCAGAACCCCACCAGCCCAATCAGAACCCCACCATCCCATCAGAACCCACCAGCCCAATCAGAATCCCACCAGCCCAATCAGAACTCTACCATCCCATCAGAACCCCACCAGCCCAATCAGAACCCCACCAGCCCATCAGAACCCCACCAGCCCAATCAGAACCCCACCAGCCCAATCAGAACCCCACCAGCCCATCAGAACCCCAACAGCCCATCAGAACCCCACCAGCCCAATCAGAACCCCAACAGCCCAATCAGAACCCCAACAGCCCAATCAGAACCCCACCAGCCCAGCCCAGGACCTCCCGCCCGGCCGTCCCCAGCGGTGGCGGACCTCCTCGGGCTCCTCGGGAGCCGACAGACCCCAGCTAAGATCACAGCAGCGCAATGTTTACCTTCGCACCCGCGTTTGATCCCCCCGCGTCGCCTCTGGTCCCTGGCAGGAACACCCACAGAGGGCCGGTCCGGGGCGGGGGGCCGGCACCGCGGACCCCACCGGCGTACGGAGCCCTGCGGGGGCCGAGGGGGGCGGCAGGTGGGAACGGCACCACGACGACAACCTCCCAAACTCACAGCCAAATTTAGCCGCTGGTACACAATGGTTTGTTTTGGCGTCTCCTAATGACGTCTCGCTCTGTCTCTGAGGTGACAGAATGTCCCGGTCCCCTATCTGTCTGGCTCCCCTTGCTTGCTTTCTTTGTCCGTGCTGGTGGTCCACTTTGCTACATTTTTGTTACGTGCAAATGGCTGGGCATCCATTGGGTCCTCCTGACAAATTGGCTGCCTTCCATTTGATGCTAATGAATTGTGTTGTTGTGAAGGCGTATGAGAAAACATTCCATTGACACCTTGCTTTTGCTACAGACAATCACTAGATAGACACATATATACTTTAATAATACTCATGGGGGGGAATTTGGGATTTCAGCAGTGGAAATGTACAGCAGCAGTGGGGAAAAAGTACAGCAGAATAAAGAATATACATAGAGAATATACATAATAGATTAAACTCAATTACAGGAAATAATACATACAGTATGCATTCATACAGTATAGGATATATACATAATACATACATACATACAGACATACATACCTGTACATACATACATACATACATACATACATACATACATACATACATACATACAGTACATACATACATACATACATACATACATACATACATACATACATACATACATACATACATACATACTCAACATTCAGGAACATTCAGGAACACACAGGCACTGTTGTCTGGCGCAAACGAGCGCCTGAACCATTCTGCATTACGCCTATTGTATGTGGGATGAGTCTGTGGCTGAAGGTGTTCTCCATCCGCCACAATTCGTCATGGAGGGGATGAGAGGGGTTGTCCAGGATGGACTTCAGCTTGTCCGTCATCCTCCTCTCACAGCTGTCCAGTTGCTGGCCTTCCTCATCAGTAAGATCAGTTCAGATCAGAATGGCAGTACAGACTATGTGCTCTTCAAAATGAACTTTTCTGGCCTTCTTCATGTGATAGAAAGTTGCCCACAACTTTTGTGTTAGCAGATCAAATTTGACCCATTGAACTCAGCCAAAAACACTCAAAAAACAATTATCATCATTCAACATTGTTTTGTTTACCTTACCATAACTAACTTATTATGCATTCATAACCATACAATGATACATGCCATACTATTAAAAGCCAATATTCTCTGCCTGGGTCATATTTGACCCATAACACCGCTGATTCTTTTTAGAAACCTTCAGAATTGACTAAAATTATGACAATTAGTTTATTGCTGTTTTTGAGGAAGCCTTGTTCCAATAAATACATTTAAAAAAAGGTATTTATTACATATCTTAGCTCGAAATGGGTCACAATAACACTATCAGAGAGCTAGAATAACAGTTGACTAGCAAAGGTGCTGCCTACTTTAGACTCAAGACTCGAGATCTGTTTATTGCCATGTATGTTGTTCACACATACGAGGAATCTGACTGGGGTTAAGGCATACGCTGACACACTAAGCACAGCTAACACACTAGCATGGGTGAGTTAGTGAGTTATCAGAGAGAAAGCGCAGCCCTGGGGATGAGCTGGGGAGAGCTAGCTGTTGTGGAGGCTGGTCGGTGACCATATGATTGATGGCTTACTGTTGAAAACCCGCAGAGTGGTTGGGCTACCCTAGGCTAATAGTCTTGATAGAGACCTTGAAGGCAGCAGGCATCTGAGACCTCTCCTCTTCAGCGAGGGTGTCTCATGTGGTGAGTGTTAACTGTCAAGAAGAGGGCTGTATCACCGGCCTCCATATTGGAACTCACATTTGCTATGCGCATTACATCCTGTATAGCGGCTCGGCGCGCACACACTCACCCGGGCGTTTATGACTCGTACCAACAAGAAGAATGTATGTAGTCATGGAAACACGAAACCCCTGTTCCTTTTACCTCTGTACATTCCGACGGTTCCTGCTTTAGCCATTTCTGGAACCACCGCTCTCGATTACAGCCCCGGTTCCAAAGCAGCAACGCGGAGCATGTCTGTGACAAAAGAGGAGGAATGCACTGGCTGTCGACAGTAAAGAGCCTACCTCGGAGTAACAGTGTAATTGTAGCGCACGCACTATAAACACCAAGGGCCAGGGGCCCCCGGTAAGTCCAGAGGATTGAGTTACCTGCGTCGTCCAGAGCGAATTCTACATCCTGTCAGACAGAGCCATCCCATCATAAACACCGGTTGGGTCGGCAACGAGAGAGTAGAATTATAGTACATAAATATTGTGCTTGTAAAACTACCATCTATTAGGACATGACACGGTACAAACAGTTGCTGGGTGAATGTCATTCTCCATGTATTTTGAGCTAGCTCCTTTACAGGTAGGGCTACAGTATTAGCTCATAGCAGTTATATACACACAGATAAGCCACTGAACATGATTCCGTCCTCTTCTGTCAGTTTCTCAGTGTACTCGAGTTGTGAGAGAGAAAAGAAATGCGAGAGGAGTTGAGATCATCGTTCTTCCCAGGGAAAAAAAAAAAAGAACATCTTTGAGGTCTTTTTCCCCCTGGCAGAACCCACCAGAACCGAACGACTTGTACTCGCTGTCCCTTTTCCAGGCTGCCATTAGCGAGCGCTCTGGCGTGCGTGTTCAACATTATGGAGTATGTCCCCATCAGCACCTGCCCCGCCTGCCAAATCTATCTCAGCCTGCAGCAGTCAAACAACGGTCTTTAAGTAGCGGTAGCCTCAAACGCTCATCGTACATAAAAGTGGAAGCTGAACTTTAAAAGCACCGGTGGTACTCCGACGGGGGAAATACGAACCGTTGTTTTTTCAAAACAAAATTATGTCAGAAGAAAAGAGAGTGGAAGTGATGTGATTTAGGTCCCAGTGTTCTGGCCGTTGGGGACGGCGCATGGGTACTGTGTGTGTGTGTGTGTGTGTGTGTGTGTGTGTGTGTGTGTGTGTGTGTGTGTGTGTGTGTGTGTGTGTGTGTGTGTGTGTGTGTGTGTGTGTGAGCGTGTGTGTGTGTGCATGTATGTGCTTGCCTGCATGTTTATGTGTGTGTGTGTGTGTGTGTGTGTGTGTGTGTGTGTTGGCGTGCATGTGTGTGAGTGTATGTGCGTGCGTGTGTGCCTGCATGCATGTTTGTGTGTGTGTGTGTGTGTGTGTGTGTGTGTGTGTTGGTGTGCATGTGAGTGTATATGCGTGTGTGCCTGCATGCATGTTTGTGTGTGTGTGTTTGCGTGCCCATGCTTGTGTGTGCGTGTCTGGGAGGGGGGGGGGGGGGGGACTGTTTTGGATCACAGAGGAAGTCCGAACCCTTGGCTGAACCACAGCTCCCCATGACAGGCCCATTTGGACCGTGTCACGTACCCCCCGTTTCTCATTGAGGGCCATACGGAAAGCCTCATGATAGGAAGTTCCCAGAATCCCGCTGTGGTTGCCGACGCCTGCACTTCATCTCCTCTTTTAGGGGCCGTGCTCCCCTCATTTAAACCCATGTATACATGACCAGGATCAGATGTCACAGGGAAGTGTTGCTCTCTCTCTTTCGCGATGGTCATTTCATGGTCAGGTGCGTTGCGTTGCGCTGGCGCTGCGTAGCCAGCTAGGGTCGTGTGTGTTCCCCGACGTTTCAGGGCCCGTAATCGGACATGTCAGCGAGGCGCTTCGGAAAAAATCACAGGCGAACCCGTACTCTCCCCCCCGCCGCCCCCGCCCCACTGCGGCCTGGTGGATTTAGAGACCCCCAAGGCGAATAATCCCAGCTCCCACAGCGACGGTGATGTGAAATATTCCGATGTTGGGGCACTAAGTACCGCAGGCGCCGTCCTGCCCCCTCCACACTTTGGTACGGGCGCGCTGCCAGGGGACAGGGGGGTCTCTCCCGGTGCCCACTTCGGAACAAAGGAACGTGCCCTCTTAGAGAGAGAGAGAGAGAGAGACTCGAACAGCCTGGGCTCCTCGCGGTGAAAGCGGAGATGGCTGGCCAGCCAGACCATAGGAAAACACAGCGTCTTCCCCCCTTTGTTCCGCCCTAAGCCCCCCTAAACTCCCCCGTGCCCCCCTCCCCCCGGGGGGGGGGGGGGGCACGGAAAATCCTCCGTCATCCCGCTCATCCTCATCACCACCGCTGTCACCGTCATCATCCACATCATCATCCTCGTCATCCTCACTATCAGTGCCACCGGCTTTGCGATGATCAACTTAATCCCCATTGTGGTCATCCGGTATTGTCCGGCGATTTAACCCGCATTAGCTCCCACTCTCCATCGAACCCCAGGCATGTGTGATGTCCTGTACGGTTCTCGGCACGGCGCGTCCCCTCCCAGCATGCATGTGGGGACGGAGAGCAGTGGGGGGGGGCGGGGCGAGGGCGGGGGGGGGTAGTTTAGGGGGGCGAGGGCAGGAGCTGTTGACAGCGGTGGTCCTCGGAGGATCCTGACTTCGCCCAATCTCATCAGCCACGCCGTTTTCACGCTGCCCATTCGGACCAACCAGGGGCGGCCGGAGGTAGGAGGTAGAACGAGCCGTCCATTGATCGTAGAGTCGGCGGTTCGAATCCCGGCTCCTCCCGACGACATGTCGAAGTGTCCTTGGGCGAGACACAGAACTCCAAACTGCTCCCATTGAGCAGGTTAGCACCTTGCATGGTCGCTGCCGCAATTGGTGTGTGAATGTGTGTGTGAACGGGTGAATGAGAGGCCTTCGTTGTAAAGTGCTTTGGATGAAAGCACTATATAAGTTCATTCTATTTACCGTTTACAATTAACATGTGCGATCGCCACACCACGGTATGGATGGATTCTCCCGGCGCTCATCTCTCTGGACGACGTACGGTAAACTCCGCTAGGACCAGAGGAGACGCCCCCCCCTCTCACAATTTGAAACTCACAGGTGAAGCAGCTGTACACACACTTCTCGAACCAAACATACACCCCTGGATCTCACGTTGGCACCGTACCCCTCTAAAATTATGGCGGTCTCAGTGAAAGTATCCAAAAACAATAAAGAACTCGAACCAACTTTATAGGTGTTGATCAAAGATAGTATGAGGCCATGAAAATGCAGTGAAACGTCACCACGGCAACAGAAACACAAAACAAAACACATGTTTCAAGATGGCATCGCATCAGCAGGTGGACGTCGGAACAACAGCGCGTGGTGTTTAACCCACGGGCTTGGCAGCGCCGCTTTGCCTTGTTATGCCGCACAAAACATTGTAACGGCATCCAGCGGGTGTCGTATTTAACACCGACCTGCCGAAGCGCACGTTCATGGCACCTAAGGGGCTCAGAACAGCAGGCCCCCGGCCAGGCCAGAGGAAACCGGAGTGGGTGTGGAGAATCGCCCGACACCCAGGTGTGCAACTTAGTCTGGGTGGCAGACTACAATAAGTTGTAAATTTTGCCAGTTGAAGAAGTTTGGCCTCGGCATTCTGTGTTGCTGTAATGATCCTGGCATACCAGAGCACTGTTAGGATTTAGACTTGGAACAGGACATTTTTACTCTGCATTTTTGTGATCCTGCAATGTATTACCTTGATTACACAAACAACTTTTGTTGATTTTAAAATCAACCCGACTTTGTTCAATTATCGCATCTCTTTGCGTCTCAGTGTTGCAGTTTTGCAATCCCAATAAAGTACCGCATCGTCAAATCAGCACGTCGTCGTCCGTTTTCCTGGGCCCTCGCTTTCTCAGCGACGTCTCGGGATGAGTCTACCACATTGAGGCTGACGGTGATGACACAACTTCCAGGTCACGTCGTCGTCCGGTCCGGGGGAGCATGGCAGGCTCGTTGGCCCCTGTGGGAGTTGCCTCAATGGCCCCTTCCCCACGACAACACTGACCTGCGCAGGGGCCCCAGAGAGTGGACATGTACTGACAGGCTGTTCTCGCGTCGGTGTTAATCATGCTAACTGTCCCCACCCTGGCAACTCCCAGCAGGGGGTGAGGAGAGTAGGGGTAGTTTTAGGGGGTTTTGGAGAGGATTGGAAGAGGGGGGGGTTGGGAGCAGCAGTGGATGTAGTTTCCAGATGAGCTCGGGGCTCCCTAGCTCCCCTCTCTGCTGTGTTGTTCCTCCAGGTTTATAGCGCTGAAACGGCGCCATTGTCTTTCGGCGGGCGCCGACACCGACCGCTTTATCTTCAGTTAGTCCTCACTGAGATATACTTGTCGTCTTTGCACACGATCGCTGGATTCATTCGACAACGTCTTACTTCAGTTTGCAATGACAAATCATTTTACAACGCCCTCTCACATATAGCCAACATTTATTGTTATCTCTCCTTTCACCCTTGACCCCCTGACTGTGGTCTGGTTAGCCCGGTGGCCTTCCTGGCCAGCCTATCCCGGGCCAGGAGAGGGTCGACAGGTGTCTGGCCATCTGGTAAAGTCATACTGTAGGAGCGGTGATGCACCGCAGTGACACGGGACAGTCTGAGGACAGGAAGAGACCATCTACTAGGCTGACCTCAATGTTGTGGTCATCGACACCATCGTCTCACTCTGACCCGTTTTCCACATAGCACCATGACTGTCTAGTAAAATAGCTTGTGTGCTTATGCCAAAGTCATACGGTATCTAGTATGTTATTAATGTCTTTTTATGGACAAATTAAATGCCATATGTGGAATAGAGATTGTTCCTACTAAAGTTCAACTTTATAGTCAAGAGACTTTCATCTCTATCACCCCATCACAAACCAATCACTTAATATGACTTATTGTAAATTCCCCTCATAACTCACATTTAAAGTGAGGTAGGACACCCTTGTACACATTAATCTCCGTTGTAACACAAAGACGCCACACTACATCGATCATTATAAATAATTTATTGATTATGTTTTGTCAGTACTCTTTCAGGACTCTTGCTAACAGGTGGGGTGAACCAAGAAAGGGTGCCTGAAATTGGCATCGACCCCCCCCCTCCAAACTACATGTTTGCTTCCTGTGCCCCCTACCCTTAGGTCCTTGGCCCCACAACTGCAGTGTTTTCTGTGTGACTAACAGCTGTAATTCCCCAATTATCACGCAGCGTCGTCCAACTGAGCCACAGGTTCAGTTACCAGGAGAGAATTAGCCAAGTGCTGAGCCTCAGGTCTGGACCTGTCTGAGGAGAGAGCACTTAAAGGTTTAGGAAATGGCTAAATAGTTACAGTAGTACTTTGTTATACCCCCCGTATTCTTTCTGCAAGACGCTATGACTTTCTTTGCTAAATCTATGAGTCAAATCTAATTTTCTACTCTACAGCAACATCTTCTATCATCTAGCTTCATCAATGTAATAATAACATAATCAACGTAATCAACAACACACCATAATGAGTGAAACAGCATAATCACCATGATGAACTGGACATAATAATGTATTCTTTTGTCACAGATTTCACTGCGTCGCCCGTCAGAAATGTTGGGCAAGCTACTTAATAAAAGTAATCAAGTAAAGTTACTGATTACTTTCTCTAAATTGTAATTATATTACTTTACTGAATACCAACAATTCAAATATCCCTTCCTGTCCCTTGTCCCCCTGTCAAATCCCTTACAATACTGGAAAAAGTAATTTGATTAGAGTAATCCATTACTTTGTAATCAGTTACTCCCAACACTGCTTGTCAGTATCACTTTCACCCTAGCTTGCCCACACTGGGTTTGATCTTGGGTCCTCTGACGCACACCACCTTAAAAAATAAACACCGCTTTAGCCAGCGACGCCACTGAAAGCTAGCGATTCGCTGGTGCTAAAGCTAGCGATACGATGGTGCTAAAGCTAGCGATTCGATGGTGCTAAAGCAGTGGTTCTTAACCTGGGTTCGATCGAACCCCAGGGGTTCGGTGAGTCAGTCTCAGGGGTTCGGCGGAGGTCAAGACACACACCCGACTCATATGATTCGTGATGACACGCCCCGCTTGGCCATCATTGGCTGCAGGTGACCACGCTACATCGCTTGACCTATCTGTGCTGCAGGGAATTTGGTGCGCTCAGTAGTCGACTTGTGACTGTCGTCATGGTACGTCGTGTGATTGTGAAAGGAACAGACTTTGTTGCGAAAATGACATGAGTGGCACTTGCCATGGTGAAGCTGCACATTTCTGAACTGGTCTCTGAAAGGCAACAGCAGAAGTCACACTGATTTGCAGTAAATATTCATTATTATGTTTTTGTTTTTGTGTGAAAATCATGTTTTGATGGTTTTGTTGTTTGAACACAGTGATGTTGATGCACGGTTCATTTTGTGCACCAGTAAAATATATACCTATGTTTTGAATTTGAAAAAATCATATTTTATTTTTCCAATTAAGGGTTCGGTGAATGCGCATATGAAACTGGTGGGGTTCTGTACCTCCAACAAGGTTAAGAACCACTGTGCTAAAGCTAGCGATACGATGGTGCTAAAGCTAGCGATTCGATGGTGCTAAAGCTGTAAGGGTTCGGTTTGGGACCCAGGCGCAACAGGAAAGGAGGAGGCAAGGAACGGTAAAGCCCGGAGGGGCGATTTAATAAGATCACAAAGGGGAACGTGGTAGTCGTACAGCCGATGGTCAGGCAGGAGCGTGGTAGTCGTACAGGCGATGGTCAGGCAGGAGCGGGGTTGTCGTACAGGCGATGGTCAGGCAGGAGCGGGGTTGTCGTAGAGGCGATGGTCAGGCAGGAGCGGGGTTGTCGTACAGGCGATGGTCAGGCAGGAGCGGGGTAATCGTACAGGCGTGGGTCAGGCAGGAACTGGAGAGACGAGGGGGAGAGGTAGGGTGAGTGATAGTAATCACAAACGGGGAACGAGAAAAAAAACACTACAAAACACAGGTAAGGAAATTGTAGGCTATAGGCTATACTTTACCACATAAGTTTATGGTAAGATCTGGCGATGAGTGGAGTGTAGACCAGGTTCTTGTAGGGGTTGAAGGTGATTGCAGAACGAGGGACAGGTGTGGTGATGATGAATTGGAAACCGGTGAGTAGAGCCGCGCCCGCGTCATCGTCGGAGACGAGCGCGCCGTTCTTGTTGTTGCGCACGGGCCGATGTGCTGGGCATGTCGGGATCCGACTCTTCGCCACCGGAGTGGGAGGAGACTGCCGAGTCCGCGGAGCCGGCCGGAGACGGGGAACGCCCGGTAGTGGGGGGAAACTCCGGAGAGTCAGAGCGTTGCATGCCTGGGCCGATGCGACGTGCGGAAGAGCGCGTAGGACGCCCCGAGCGCGCAGCGGGCCCAGAGGGGAGAGAGGGAGGCGGTTGTGGAGGCGAGGGCATGCGAGCCGTAACAGGACCCCTCCCCCGAGGGGAGCCACCTGGCGACCGACCGGGGGCGTCAGGATGTGCCCTGTAGAAGTCCCGGAGGAGAGATGGGTCCATAATGAGCTGCCTGGAGATCCAGCTGCACTCCTCGGGACCGTACCCCTCCCAATCCACCAGGTATTGGAACCCCCGACCCCGGCGGCGCACCTTCAGCAGCCGCCGAACCGTCCACTGGGGATGCCCGTCGACCATCTGGGGAGGCGGAGGAGCTGGGGCAGAAGGCATGAGAGGACTCGAGGAGACAGGTTTGATCTTGGATACATGGAATACAGGGTGTACCCGCATGGAAGCAGGGAGCTTAAGACGTACCGCAGCCGGGTTCAGGACACGGTCGATCTCGAAGGGCCCAACGAAGCGCGGAGCCAGCTTCCTGGAGGGGACCTGGAGCGGAAGATCAGCAGTGGAGAGGTAGACACGTTGACCGGGCCGATACGCCGGAGCAGGAGTGCGGCGGCGGTTGGCCCCGCGGCAGGAGCGCTCGTTGGAGCGGAGCAGGGCCCTGCGGACCTCCCTCCAGACACGGCGACAGCGGCTGAGGTGGGCCTGGACGGAGGGGACGGAGGCCTCCGACTCCTGGAGAGAGAACAGCGGGGGCTGGTACCCGAGGGATGACTCGAACGGAGACCTGCCAGTGGCAGCGCTGGTCAGGGCATTGAGGGAGTATTCGACCCAGGGCAGGTCCTTGCTCCAGGAGGTGGGGTGGAGAGCCGACACACAGCGGAGCGCGGACTCCAGGCTCTGGTTGGCCCGTTCCGCCTGGCCGTTGGTCTGCGGGTGGTAGCCAGAGGAGAGGCTGATGGTGGCGCCTATCTCCTTGCAGAAGGCCCTCCAGACCTGGGAGGTGAATTGATGCCCACGGTCCGAGACAATGTCTCCGGGGAGACCGTGGAGCCGGTAGACATGCTGGACGAGGAGCTCAGCTGTCTCCGCAGAGGACGGGAGCTTGGGGAGCGCCACCAGATGGACCGCCTTGGAGAACCGGTCCACCACGGTGAGGATGACCGTGTTGCCCCTGGAGGGGGGAAGACCGGTGATGAAGTCCAGGGCGATGTGGGACCAGGGACGGCTGGGGACCGGGAGAGGACGCAGGAGGCCAGCCGGGGGCTGGTGGGACGCCTTGCTGCGGGAGCAGACGGGACAGGCGACCACAAACTCCCGGACGTCGGACCTCATGGAGGGCCACCAGAACCGTCGGCTCAGGAAGGAGAGGGTGCGGTGAACCCCGGGATGGAACGCAAACCGGCTGGCATGGCCCCACTGGAGCACCCGGGACCGGACCGAGTCAGGCACGAAGAGCCGGCGAGGAGGAACGTTGGCCGGACTGGGTTGGGCGCGTTGGGCCTGCCTCACCACTGCCTCGATGTTCATGGTGACCACCCCTATGACACGCGAGACCGGCAGGATGGTCTCAGGCTCCGCAGGGGGCGCCTCGGGCGCGTGGAGGCGGGACAGCGCGTCGGCCTTGGCATTGCGGGAGCCGGGCCGGAAGGTGAGGGTAAAATCAAACCTCCCGAGGAACTGTGACCACCGCGCCTGGCGGGAGTTGAGGCGCTTGGCCGCCCGGATGAAGGTCAGGTTCTTGTGGTCTGACCAGACGAGGGTGGTGTGTTCGGCGCCCTCAAGCCAGTGGCGCCACTCCTCCAAGGCCCCCACCACCGCCAACAACTCCCTGTTCCCGATGTCGTAATTCACCTCAGCTGGGGTGAACCGGCGGGAGAGGAAGGCACAGGGGTGCAACTTCTGGTCCTCCACTGACCGCTGGGACAGAACAGCACCGATGCCTGTGTCTGATGCGTCCACCTCGACCACGAACTGCCTGGAGGGGTCAGGATGGAGAAGGACCGGGGCGGTGGTGAAGCACTCCTTGAGCGCGGAGAAGGCAGCGCTGGCAGCCGGTGTCCAGACGAACGGACGCAGGGATGAGGTGAGGTGGGTGAGGGGAGCTGCTACCCGGCTGTAGTCCCGTATAAAACGGCGGTAAAAGTTAGCGAAGCCAAGGAAGCTCTGAAGTTGCCTCCGGGTCGTGGGTTGAGGCCATTCGACCACGGTCTTGATCTTGCGGGGGTCGGGTCGCGTCAGGCCTCCCTCCATGATGAGCCCCAGGAACTCCACTGACGAGGAGTGAAAGGTGCACTTCTCCGCCTTGATATACAGGCGGTTCTCCCGGAGACGCTGGATGACCATGCGGACATGTTGGACGTGCTCCTCAGCGCTCCTGGAGAATACCAGGATGTCGTCCAGGTAGAGGACCACAAAGACGTCCAGCATGTCCCTGAGCACGTCGTTCATCAGCGCCTGGAAGACGGCGGGGGCGTTGGTGAGGCCGAAGGGCATGACGAGGTACTCGTAGTGGCCACGGGAGGTCTTGAAGGCGGTCTTCCATTCGTCCCCCTCACGGATACGCACCAGGTGATAAGCGTTCCTGAGATCCAACTTGGTGAAGATGGTGGCACCGATGAGGGGTTCGAAGTTGGAGCTCATGAGGGGGAGTGGATATTTATTCTTGACCGTGATGTTGTTGAGCAGCCTGTAGTCGATGCACGGCCTCAGATCTCCTCCCTTCTTCTTAACGAAGAAGAACCCCGCTGCCACCTGGGATCGAGATGGTCGGATGAGACCCTCGGCCAAGCACTCGGAGATGTAGGTGTCCATGGCTGCTTTCTCCGGGAGGGAGAGGTTGTAGAGACGACTGGCTGGAAGAGGGATGCCAGGGTGGAGCTCGATGGCGCAGTCGTAGGGTCGATGAGGGGGGAGTGTGCGGGCGCGCTCCTTACTGAAGGCCTCTCCAAGGTCGTGGTACATCGAAGGGACCGTGGAGAGGTCCGGAGGAGCGGGACGGGGTCGGTCAACCAGAGTGGAGGTCTGAGCAGCTCGGAGGCAGCGGGCGTGGCAGGCGGTGCTCCAGCTGAGGATGTGCCCCGAGCTCCAGCAGACATGAGGGGTATGGAGTTCCAGCCAGGGCCTTCCTAGGATGAACGGAGCGTCGGGAGAGTGGATGACGAAGGGGCGGATGTTCTCCACGTGGTTTCCCGAGGCTGTGAGGGTGAGGGGCAGGGTCCGGTGAGTAATGGGACCCATGGGATGGCCATCCAGAGCGAAGGCCGAGAGGGGCCTCTCCAGAGGGGAGATAGGGAGCGCCGCTTTGTGGGCGAACTGGACGTCCACGAAGCTCTCGTCAGCACCGGAGTCGATGAGAGCAGGGACGGAGAGCGTGTGCCCCTGCCAGGCGAGGGTAACAGTGAACCTGGCGGCACGGGTCCGGGATTGGGGATGGATGAGCCGGCTCACTCGGTATCCCCTGGCAAGTGAGCCTACTCTTTTGCTGCCCTGGGAGGTGCAGAGGGGCAGGAGTCGACGGCGTGCGCTGGGCTGGCGCAGTACATGCACAGCACGTTCTGTCTCCGGTGCTCGCGCTCTGCAGGGGTCAGTCGGGCCCGGCCCAGTTGCATGGGTTCCTCCCCAGCGGTGTTTGGGGGGGCGAGGAAGGCCGGGACAGGCCGAGAGAGACCGGTAGAGGGGGGCGGAGATGGTCTGGGTGCGCTGTGGTGTTGGTGCGCCCGCTCGCGCCTGCGTTCCCGGTGGCGCTCGTCAATGGCTATGGAGAGGGAGACGAGTTGGTTCAGGGTCGCTGGTCTGTCTCTTCCAGCCAGGCTGTCCTTCATGGCCTCCCCTAGGCCCCGTCGGAAAGCGCTGTACAGGGCAGACTCGTTCCAGGGGCAACGGGCAGCGAGGATGCGGAACTCCGTGGCGTAGTCCGCTACGGAACTGGGACCCTGGGTGAGGGCGGAGAGAGCAGCGTCCGCGTCCTGTCCATGGACGTCGTGGTCAAACACGGTCCTGAATTCAGCCACGAAGGCAGTGTAGTCCTGCATGTAGGCAGCTGCGCCCTCGCGACCCGCCATGACCCAACGGCGAGCCCGTCCCGTGGTTAGGTTGGCGATGTAGGCGATCCGAGCCGACGCAGTGGAGTACATGCTTGGCTGGAGATCAAACACGTACTCACACTGCATGATGAACTCCCGGCAGAGGGTGAACGTCCCGTCGTAGAGGGCCGGGGAGGCGAGATGGGGCTCCCGGTTTGGTGGAACGGCAGGAGCGGGGACCGCGGGTGGTGCAGGGTCTTGCTGGGGAGGAGCGGGGTCCAGGAACGGAGCCAGGCGGGCAATGAGCGCGGTGACCTGGTCGGACAGGGTGCTGACCAGAGTAGCGAGTCCCGTCAGTTGCCCGCCCTGGGCTTGCTGTTGGGCGGAGACCAGCTGCAGTTGCTCAGCTTGGGTCTGTTGGAGGGTGGGGACCTGCCGGAGGTACTCGGCCTGGGACTGCTGGAGGGTGGAGACTCCCTGGAGCTCCTGGCGCACGGTTGTGACCACGTCGGAAGCCTGCGAGAGCATGCAGGAGTGTTCTGCCAGGAGCCTACCCTGGGCTTGGAGTGGTCCGGAAGGTGCAGGTCTCTCCTCCATGTTGGCTGGGTCAAAACTGGCCAGCTCTTACTGTAAGGGTTCGGTTTGGGACCCAGGCGCAACAGGAAAGGAGGAGGCAAGGAACGGTAAAGCCCGGAGGGGCGATTTAATAAGATCACAAAGGGGAACGTGGTAGTCGTACAGCCGATGGTCAGGCAGGAGCGTGGTAGTCGTACAGGCGATGGTCAGGCAGGAGCGGGGTTGTCGTACAGGCGATGGTCAGGCAGGAGCGGGGTTGTCGTACAGGCGATGGTCAGGCAGGAGCGGGGTTGTCGTACAGGCGATGGTCAGGCAGGAGCGGGGTAATCGTACAGGCGTGGGTCAGGCAGGAACTGGAGAGACGAGGGGGAGAGGTAGGGTGAGTGATAGTAATCACAAATGGGGAACGAGAAAAAAAAACACTACAAAACACAGGTAAGGAAATTGTAGGCTATAGGCTATACTTTACCACATAAGTTTATGGTAAGATCTGGCGATGAGTGGAGTGTAGACCAGGTTCTTGTAGGGGTTGAAGGTGATTGCAGAACGAGGGACAGGTGTGGTGATGATGAATTGGAAACCGGTGAGTAGAGCCGCGCCCGCGTCATCGTCGGAGACGAGCGCGCCGTTCTTGTTGTTGCGCACGGGCTGATGTGCTGGGCATGTCGGGATCCGACTCTTCGCCACCGGAGTGGGAGGAGACTGCCGAGTCCGCGGAGCCGGCCGGAGACGGGGAACGCCCGGTAGTGGGGGGAAACTCCGGAGAGTCAGAGCGTTGCATGCCTGGGCCGATGCGACGTGCGGAAGAGCGCGTAGGACGCCCCGAGCGCGCAGCGGGCCCAGAGGGGAGAGAGGGAGGCGGTTGTGGAGGCGAGGGCATGCGAGCCGTAACAAAAGCTAGCGATTCGATGGTGCTAAAGCTAGCGATTCGATGGTGCTAAAGCTAGCGATTCGATGGTGCGGGTGGGCGGTATTTCTACTGAGGAGTGAGTTTAACCGATTCAATTCGGCTACATATTTTTTGCATGAGCCATCAATAAGTATACAGTAATCCCACCAGTCCAACAGAAGCCATTCAATAACACAACATCCCAGCTCTTTCCCCAGGCCTCTATTTTTAAAGAGGAATTTGTACTATGTTCAGTTTATGATAGGTTCATTGCTGAGATTCCCAACGGGTGCTAAGAGGGTTATTTTGAGCACCCATCACACCCCAGTCCTCTCCAGTCCCAGTCTGTATCATGTATGTCCTACGGTCCACATGCTCTAGGAGGGCCGTTACCTGAGAGAACTATCACAACCAAACCAAACAGCCGACTGAAAATCAGCTCCAAAGATGATCTGTGTCATTGATTATGTTAGACAGACAATAGACAATGATACTGTAGAGACCATGACAGTGACATGTCCAGGCATCAGAAGGGTTTATTCCACACAAATATGTGGTGTGTTTGTAAAGATATGGATTGATAGACTGGCAGTTGGAGTAGTTAGTTGGAGATGCGTTCCAGGCGACCCAGGTGACCTTGTTCTATCAAAATAAAAGTCCTCTAAAAACCTATGAAGATGGGCTATAATTGCTTCTTGTCAAGCATTTATTTAGTGTGACAGTGTGATGTTTTTAATCAAACCCGGTGATTGAGGATGGAGTTGAAATGATAGATTAGAGCCTCAACTGGCAGATAGAGAAATTAGTACTTAAAAAATTGTTATTTCACTTCTGTATTTTTATTACGATAAAGATCAGCGATTATAATAACTTAAGCTGTGTCTCTGATCTCAAGTGTATGTTATGGTCTACGTTCCAGAGATGAATGACCCCCCCCACCCCCACCCCAGCCTACAACAGCCCTCTTCTCTAAGTGGTCTGAGGGTCCTGACATCGCCCAGCCTTTCGCTCTAATTAACCCCAAAACTTTCCCCCTGAACATTAATCTGAGTCAGCTCACCCCACAACAAAAAAGACCCCAAGATGGCTCACCTGTCAACAGGCGAGTTGCCCTTGGCTCTGAGTGCCTTGGCTGTAAGAGGAGAAAATGGACTGGCACCTGATGAAAAGCCCATTTACAAACGACAGCACCCCCTTACATGTGGGGGATTTTTTTCTTTAAGACACACTCTTTTAACACATGGCGGGGAGGTGCCAAAGACGAGTTCTACCTTCAGAGGTAGGGGACATGTTATAAATAGGTCCCAGGGGCACTGTCTCGAGTGATGAAGTCCAAACTCCAACTACCGAGGGATTTTGGGTCCCCGTGCTGAAGACCGTGGGGAGTTGCAGGTGTGAGGCACAGGATACAGGCTCTGTAGGGGCGCAGACGAAACCCGAAACCCAATCATCATTGAATATTTCATCAAGCGCCCAGCGAGTTGCTATTGTTTGGGAAATGAAATCGCTAAGTGTCCAACTGCTAACTAGCTACACAGGCGGGTCAGTATCACTGGCCTAGCGTCTCTGCGTGAACGTTGGAAGGTCTTTGGAGAGGCCAGCCAAGGCTACTTAGTTTGAAAAGGCCACATGAACCCAGACAAATAAGAGGTTGTGACCTGTCCAGCTATAACCTCCGCTCTTTGGCATTAGTAAAACGATACTTTGGAGAAACCAAGCAGGGAGCCTCTAAAGAAAAAACATTCCACTTCTTCACCAGTAACGGCTACAGATTCCATCAGTTCATTGTTACTTACATCCATGGCTGTGTTTCCAGTTGCTGTGAGTAGGTGGGCAGTGAGTTAACCTGGCGTCAGGTTACCCTGTCCGTCCACCGCGGGTCAACCCTCCTGTCTATAGGCTTGATTGATAGCGATGCGCTAAAATAACAATGGCAGCGGCCATCCTCGCATAACAAAAATACCAGTGAGCTGGCAGAGTTTGCGTGTGTGTGTGTGTGTGTGAGAGAGAGAGAGAGAGAGAGAGAAAGAAAGAGAGAGAGAGAGACAGGGGGAGAGACAGAGAAATAGGGAGATAGAAATAGAAACTGAGAAATAGAGATAGAAATAGAGACATATTGTAAGTAGAGAAATAATAAATTTGAGGGTTTGTCCAACAGCAGGCGGATAGGACATCGGGTCAACTAGCACGTTAATCTGTCAGTAAATATCTCTACATCAACAGCCCCTCAAGTCCAAGGTTGGCCAGGGAGAGCTTTCGCAGAGAGAAGACATAGGATAGCATTAAAAGCCAAGTGTGAAGAAGACATACATTAGGACCTGGACGTTTATATGTACATCTAATCCCTTAGCTTTTCCAGGGTGACTTAGCTAAATGCAAAAGGACGTATATATTTCGATCTATGACAATGTACTGTAGATTTCATAAGCATATCCCAGACACAAACCTAGGAATGAGAGTGAGTTTGATTTAAGGAGGGGTTAGTCCGATACCTGAGTGCCTGCATGTGGACACTCTGAATGTTTACCTTGAGGTAAGGGTAGTAACCTGGTGACTTAAGCGTGAAATAGATACCCCGTGAGGATAGCGTCCTCTATTTACTCAACTGCTGTGCTCTAACCTTAGTACGTATTGGTGGCTCCCTACATGATCCAAGTTAATACTGACAAATGACTTTCTGACCAGGAAGTTGGGTAAGCAGTGGGGGGTGGGGGGGCGGAGGGGGGGTGCGTGTAATCGTACCGTGAAGGAGAAAAAAGGACTGCTGGGTTGAGGAAAAGATAAAGACGTACGGTGTATCATTTATGGTCAGTGAACAGGTTTTGCTGCATGACAATGGAGAATATTTTCCTTACGGCTTGGTATATTTCACAAAACTGCTTTTTCCAAACAACAAATGTTTGAGTTTTGTTATACGATATTAATAAGATATACACTACAGCAAACTCAACACTAGTTAAAATTCCACAGCTTTTGAAAAAGACCTCTTGATGGTACTCAGATATGGCTAAGAGGTGTTTTGACAAGCACCGTCTAAACATTTTATTCGCATGTTAGCTTTATGCTCTCTTGGCATTCTCCAGTTTTATAGAAATCCAAAGCTAAAAGGTTTTGGTTTTTTATCGTTTTAAGCATAAATGTACTCTCAGCCATAGATATCAATCAGTGACTTCCATTTGGTTTAGAGGAGAGAATGTCTACCCTACATATGCAAGTCCTCACTTTAAGTCTCGTTGATATACATGAAAAAACGTACTTGTTGCTAATGGATTATCAAATGACTTATTATAGTAATTGGCCATGTACTGGGCAGAATTATACAGTATGTTCATGTTTTAACGATGAGGATAAAACTGATGTCATCAGTTAATAGCGATGATAGAACTACTTATTTATTAGGAGCAATAAAGTATGCATGTGTAACTGTGTTGTGACTCGTTTGTTTGACCCATGCTAATTGATAAGCTTTTGCCTGGGGTGGGATTCGAACAATGTCTTTACCAAGCTCGCCCATTAGTGAGACACCGCTCTATCCCGCTACGCCACAGAAAAGCTAGCTGTTCGATGACGCAGCCGGACGGTATTAAAACTGGGGGAGAGAGTTTCACTACTCAACGACTACTCTATTCCAGCCTCCTCGTTAGACATGTTTTGGAAGTATGCATGTGCAGTACCACTTCAAATGGTGGACAGATCTCACTCTTATTCCAACTCTACGCAGGCCATACTGATGCACATCCCAGCTGGAAACAAGACAGTTGTTTTATTTACATCAACTACTTATCACTCACACAGGCTAAACACTGCTCTGTCGTTCATGGATTCTGATGGTGACAGACACAATGGCAGCCTCCTGTGTAATCCTATCCCAGGTTGCAGGGGCCGCTTGGTGAGCGCTTGTTGTTCTGCCTTGGCACAAAGGTCAGGTAGGCTTGTGAATTCATGGGAGAACAGTTGAAGGTGACCGGCCAGCGATGGGGACACAGTCTGTGTCGTCAGTCCAGTGTTGGAGGACTTAAGTTGTTCAGCTGCTATGGTGAAATGCCACCGACCTGATTTAATGGGCTTGTCAAACAGGACAAAGATCTCTCAAAGAATCCCCACGCTACTGTTCGTGCATGAATAACACAACAGCTGTTTGTGGTGTTTTGTGAGGAACATGCTCAGGTGTGTTAAAGTCGTTGTAAATTGTAACCTCATTCACACAGCATAATGTTGTTTTTTTCATACTAAAATATCACTCCGGACGCTTGCAGAGAAATGCTCTTTCATTCAGAGGCATCCATGAAGTCCTATAGGTTCATACTCGTTACCTTGATTATGAATTCTACACCAGTGTTTGGGGCGATGTTCTTGCCCAGTCGATCCCCTCTCCCATGACACTTCCTT
>NC_140249.1:17625176-17660176 GCF_949987555.1 Borostomias antarcticus | reverse complement strand
GGGGTGGTTGGTGGGTTAGGGGTTGGAGAGAGGGGTAAGGGTGTGGTGGTTGGTGGGTTGGGGGTTGGGGAGAGGGGTAAGGGTGGGGTGGTAGGTGGGTTAAGGGTTGGGGAGAGGGGTAAGGGTGGGGTGGTTGGTGGGTTAGGTGTTGGGGAGAGGGGTAAGGGTGGGGTGGTTGGTGGGTTAGGGGTTGGGGAGAGGGGTAAGGGTGGGGTGGTTGGTGGGTTAGGGGTTGGGGAGAGGGGTAAGGGTGGGGTGGTTGGTGGGTTAGGCGTTGGGGAGAGGGGTAAGGGTGGGGTGGTTGGTGGGTTAAGGGTTGGGGAGAGGGGTAAGGGTGGGGTGGTTGGTGGGTTAGGGGTTGGGGAGAGGGGTAAGGGTGGGGTGGTTGGTGGGTTGGGGGTTGGGGAGAGGGGTAAGGGTGGGGTGGTAGGTGGGTTAGGCGTTGGGGAGAGGGGTAAGGGTGGGGTGGTTGGTGGGTTAGGCGTTGGGGAGAGGGGTAAGGGTGGGGTGGTTGGTGGGTTGGGGGTTGGGGAGAGGGGTAAGGGTGGGGTGGTTGGTGGGTTAGGGGTTGGGGAGAGGGGTAAGGGTGGGGTGGTTGCGTTAAGGAGATGAGGATTCTAGCTGGGCTGCAAACAGTGTGATGCCCTGATCACACCTGTTGCAATAAAAGTCATACTGAACACTCCATTCATTCCCCATCAATCTATGCATACTGTAGCTTTCTTGTCAATGCTACTTTTGACTTTTAGTTGTTGGTAATGTTAATTTGAAAAAGAAGGTGTTGCCCTCCACAAAATCACTCATGAGGTTGAGTTGGTCATGATAACAATACAGGAACATACAATCCTTGGGGTTTTTGGTTGGATTTAGGATCTAGGCACCTTGACCACTCTATTATGGTCAAGGTGGTGGTCGAAGAGACTGGAGGGTGATGGTGTAGGGGTGAGGATAGTGTGGTGGTGGTGGTGGTGGTGGTTAGGGTTAGGCTGGAGGGTGATTATAGGGGTGAGGATAGTGGAGTGGTTAGGGTTAGGGTGGAGGGTGATTATAGGGGTGAGGATAGTGGAGTGGTTAGGGTTAGGGTGGAGGGTGATTAAAGGGGTGAGGATAGTCGGGTGGAGGGGTAGTAAAATGTAGTCTCAAATTATACTTGGAATACTTTGTCAATATATCAAATTCAGTCATGAAGAAATGCCAGAGTCCAGAGGTGATCAACAGAGGCTGTGTATTTCCACAAGAGCAAATGCAGTCTCAGTGAGTTTGCACATAGTTTTATAATCTCTGCTTCCATCAGTTGTCACATGTGGCTTTCAGATTTATGGTTCAACTTATTAAAAGTTAGGTCAGTGCCCACTCTTAAAGGAGTAGTAAAGGGAAAATGCATGTTTAGTCCTGTTTTAAGGTTACTTATTATCATATACAATGGTTCAGATCAAAAAGTTGACAAAACTAGCACTTTTGAGAAAGTCTGATAATTGCTCTACCACCGTTTAGGTCATACAATGGATGTGGGTGGGCACCGTGAAAAATCATTCAAAAACATGTTAAACTCTCGATTTCCACTAAGGACTCTAAACATAGCTAGATAACAAATATAGCCTACTTAAACAGCACTAGCTTACATTAGCTTAAACAGCTAATCGCTAAAGTGCTAAGGACAGAGAGAGGGTCAGCTTAAGTGCAGGAACAAGACATAGACACACTCTCTATGTTACTCAGTAACCGCTTAAAGCTCGTTAGAGGGACCAAGCTGGATAACTGGAGACTCAGTTGTAAAGAGTTCCAAGAAGAAGGGGCTGCGTATGAGAACACTCTTTTGCCTTTCTCAGTACGGACCAGGGGGATAGAATATGTAGTGATGTCTTGAGTACGAAGGTTGTAGGTGGATTGTTTACGTGAAAGGTAATTAGATAAGCCCTTATTTACACACACAGGGCTTCTGATTTACACACAGGGCCTGCTTTGTCTGGCAGTGTTGAATCCTCTATCACTGAGATACACAGAGTGCATGTAGTTATTTCTAATACAAGGGTAGTTTATTATATATATATATATATATATATATATATATATACATCCCCCTTCTTGGTTGTTTAAGTTGTCATGCACGTATATATATACACACTGTATGTACACTGTATATATATATACACTGTATATACCCTCTTTTTCTGTGAAGCCCATTGTGTTGCCTCTGTGTATGAAATGTGCTATATACAGGTACGTATTTATTTTCTCTGAGTTTATTTTTGAGGTGCTGTGCGTTTGTGTGGAGGGGGAGGGGAGTTGGGGGGGGGGGGGTAGTGGAAGCATTGGGGGGAGTTGGGGGGGGGGGGTAGTGGAAACAGCGGGGGGCTGGGGGCTCTCTCTCTCTCTCTCACACGGGCGTCTGTAGACTGCGTCAGGGGGGCCTGGTCAGCGCACAGCGGGGCTCGGGCAGACGCTCCCGTCGTCATGCAGGACAACCCCTGCTGTGAGGGACCCTTCATCTCTGGATGCAGGTGCAGTTTTTGATGCTTGACTTGATTTGTAGACGGACAGTCTGCTGTGTTCAGTCATTCGCGGCAGTAGTGTACAGTAAAAGCCCTAGTATTATATTATAGTAGTGTAGTACTTGATATTAGGTAGCCTGATCCAAAATGTGCTAATTGTACTGAATTGGTCAGTCATACAGTTTTTTTTCTCATCTACATGTGTATGTATACATGTACAGTTATCAAATTGTTCAAGGCTATTAAGACCATATAGGCCCTATATACCTCTAGTAAGTGATAGATTATGTCCTTCAGGTGTATATAACAATGTTAGAACGTCCTTACCACCCCTCCTGTAAATATCACCTGCCCATGGTTATGTCACCACCAACATCAATTGAAGAATTCATCTCAATAAACACCCTATACCATTAACAACACCTGTCCGTAGCAGTCATGGCTGCCAAAATATAATGGTTGTCTCCTTCCTCCACGTCTACTATGATTTAAAAGATCAACTTTTGACCTGTTGATCTGTAGTCTAGATAGTTATAGAGTCACGATAGTATTGTCTTTACCACAGGCCAAACGGTGGGAGGAGGCAGTGACGGTTTCAGAAATAGCTATGCGCCACCGGTACGAGGAAGTGTTACAGTGGTACTGTATAGACCAGACCGCCTCTGCTTCCACACTGTCCAATAGGAATGGTGTTTACTGTCTAAAGCCAACTGGGCCCCCAGTAACACCGCACCACTCGATCATGCCCACCCGGCCTTGCAGAGAGAGACCCCCCCACCCCCCACCCCCCGTGACCCCCCATCTCCGGCCCCGCTCCTCATTGGCCGCTCGTGTCGTCACGGAGACAACAGCTGTGGCCAGGATGAAGAAGCTACGCGCGGGGTGCCAGCCAGTCTGCCGGCCTGCAACTGGAGAATCCCAGAGTCCCACATGGCCTTCAAAACACACACACGCACACGACGAGATGAGCCACTACGCAGCATGGACATCGCCCTCTAGAGGCAGCTGGGGGGAAAACACTCCTTTTGCCCATGCTGCAATACAGCGCATGCTAATTGATCATATAAAGTTGCTTTTGGGTTTGAGTGTTAACTTTAAACTGAAGTGAAGATGCAACGATGGTGGAATTCAGTTGGTTAACAACACTAACAGTCAGGACGCACACAGCAAGCCATCACCGCGCACGGCGGTTAGTTAGGCACTGGTGAAGGACTCAGGTACATGTTCTTTTAAACGTGGCCTACATCTCTGTCCCGTACCCAGCAGGGGAATGCTGAGTCACGGAGGCGAGGGCGTCCGCGTGTCGGTGTGTTGTCCTGGAGGCACCATGTGGGAGACTGACCCGACAGGACAGCACCCATGTAATCTGCACCTGCTGCTTGCACAGCACATATACTGTGTCACCCTCACACACACACGCACACACGCACACACACACACACACACACACACATACGTGCATACAGACCTACACACACATACCACAGACACTCAAATACACACACACACACATGCACACTACAGACACACATACCACAGACACTCAAATACACACACACACACACATACCACATGCACACACACACACACACGCTCACACACACACTCACACAGCTGACCGATGTCAGAGGCTACATAAGAGAGCTGAAGCGCCCACGGCCGCCACATTGAGCGCATATCTCCTTGAGGTCTCACCCACAGAGTGGCCTTGAGTCCCGCTAGCACGCTCCCGTGACTTCTCCTGGGACAGTCCCCTGACAGACGGACAGACCGATGGAAGGACGCCTGGTGATGGTATTTATGCCAACGTGAAACGAGGAAGAGGAACATTTCGGGCCGAGAAGAATTGTCTTCGGTCAACCGCTTCGGTTGGGCGTCAGGTGTCCGTTGTGAACCAGAGGAGGCCATTTTGACTTTTTCTCCAGTGAAGAGGCGCCCTCAGTAGCCTCTGTGGGTGTGCAGTGACTCCTCACTGTTGTGAAGTTATGGGATTGGTAGGGAAATGTATTTTTAAGCAGTGTAGCCGGTTCTATATGTGATGTGCGTCGATCTGTGTGCGTCCGCTCGTAGCATGAGATTTAGACCAATTAGGAGTCCCCAATATGCACACCAGCAGAGGGCAATAGAGATTGCTCATGAACCTGCACCGGGTACTTCACCACCTAGGTGTGATTTTTTTTTGCATGTTTCAGTGTATTTTCTTTGCATCAGAATAGACTTTCTCTTGGTATAAATTGGTTATATTATTTCTATGACAACATTTATGCACCACTGTAGAATAGTGCAGAACAACAGAATAGAAGTTCTCAGCGCCTACTACAGTATTAAGACCGTACAGTATTTTGACTTAGAATAGATCAAAGTAATCAGGCTCAACTGTATACTTGTCATGCTTGTGAACTGTATGTGTCTAACCCCCCAATACACACACACACGCGCACACACACACACACACACACACACACACACACACAGTCTAAGGACTGCCCACTCACGGCCATCGGTAGCCGCATGTGCAGGACTAGACGTTGATTGACAGCTAGGGCAGGTGTGGCCCGTCGGAGGCTGTTTCCAGAAGCCCCCGTGCGGCCCACCTGTCGGCTCAGCGCCCCCCCCCTTGACCCTTAACCCCGTGACCAACTTCCTGTCCCCCTGGGTACGGCAAAAGACCCCATCGTCCCGGGCAACCCCGTCCTGGGTGAGCGGCTGCCATTCATAAATAACCTCTCGTCCAAACAGAGACGCTACCTGACTGTACAGACCCCTCCTCCTCAGCCCACCACCAGTGTTTACAGCCTCCCAGTGCCCCATGACCTTCGACCCCCGAACCACGACCCTTGGCCAGGCAGAGAGGGGGCTGTGATTCAGACATACTGCTGCATGCTCATTGAGTGGATGACTGTCTGTGCTATCATCATGTGGTTATTATCCTAGAATGTTGCCGGTCCATTACTATGAATCATATCTTATGATAAATATACACCAGGAAAAAGGATTATTGCTCTGTCCATTCTCAGGACACTGCTCTTCAGTTGCCAACATTGTATTGTGTCAATGTTGAAACCATAAAAAAAAACAATAATAATAAAACATCTTGTTTGTTGTGGTCAACGCCCTTACACTCTAAAAAGTCTTGATGATACATCTGTCAAGTCTCAGGTCTCAAGCAAATACAGCAACGATTTGATGATATTATACTGTAGAATGAGTGAAGGGGAAGGGAACATTTTGGGAGTTTGGTGATGTGTGGGAAATGTCACTCTTGAGCGTACGGGTGAACGGGAGTGGGTGAAAAAAGGTGTGAAGTAAGTGTTCCCATTTGGAGTTCCCCAGTTTGGTTCTGAAGAAGTCTCCGCTTTGTTCCGGGTGGGCTAATTATCGCCCCGCTAGTAAACTGGAAAGAATGTCTCTGTTGGACTGGCCAGTCTCTCTTTACCGTGCAGAATCAGGGTGAGGTAATCCACGCTTTAACAAGCTATGACACCAGCAGCCAAGCACGAGGATATGTCACGGTGATGACTACCGCCGATAAAAGGGCAGTAGAACCAGGATGTTCCCCCTGCACTCCACTCCTGAAAAATGTGCTACAGACCCGTATCCATTATTACCCTCAAAACAGTGACTCTTACTGAAAGTGGACCTTATGGAACTGTACTCTCGACATACAGTAGAACACTAAAACATTTTGGGATGTTGGTTATAGCTGTTTTATACCCATATGATCCACAGTTTACCAGTACACCCCCCCCACACACACACACACACACACACAGCTGCAACTACCCCTTTCCCATCAAGTTACAGCTCAGATTTAGTCTTTGTGTTACTCAAACATAACATATCATTTCTGAGAAAGGCCCTCCTAAAATCCAAACGAAGCCACGGCGCGTCTTTGACCGCCTCGCATGCCGACCGCCCCTCACCTCTCCTCCCAACCCGGGGCCGTGACTGGTCTGGTCTGGCACGCCACGGCCCCCCTGCCCCCCCCACCCCACACACACACACACACGCCTCCTCCTCCCCGCAAACACTCACTCGCCAGGGATTAGCCCTGCCACGCCGGAAAATATGTGTGAAATTGTGACGGGCACGAAAATAAAATGACAAACTTTGCGAGGGTGTCCGCCGAGGAGTGTGTTAGCTGTTGGCACGCATGGCGGTGTGTAAGCCAATACGCATGCATGCGCCTATGCGGAGGGCTCGTTCAGAAGGGCCAGTCACAGGCCGCCCCCTGTCGACTGTGGGCCATTGTGAGTCAGGGCCTTCAGAGGATGCTGTGACCAGTGCGGCGGCAGGTGCTCCGAAACGGGGGGATGGGATCACTCGCACATACAAGGATATGCTTTAATTGATTAGGCTAAGTTTTATTACAGTAAGGGCTTAGCCATGTGGTTCACCATGAATGATCAGAGGACATGCGTGTGCCCTCTGAAAATATTATCCACCCCTTGTACTGTACCTCTTTCTCTCTCTCTCTCTCTCTCTCTCTCTCTCTCTCTCTCTCTCTCTCTCTCCTTTTCTCTCTTTCTCCTTCTCCTCTCTCTCTCTCCTCTTCCTCATCTTCTATGCTGCACTTGGGGCTTTCAGAATATTTGTCTTAACAGGCCGACATCTACCAAAATGTATTGGATTTCCATCCCTACGTCCTTCTTACAATAGCAACATGTTGTTGCTCTTGGGCCAAATTGTCCATAATTTCAAGAGTTTTTTTTTCCCCCAGACATCTTACGTCCCCAGACGTACTTTTTCAAAGTACTAGCCTTAGCCTGCTGATGTTCACTGAATCTCCTCACATCATCCACACTTTCTAAATCAAAAAAGTGACTGAGTCATTGGGGAGTGAAGACTTGTGAAGTGAGGTAAAAGTTGCAGATGGGACCCAAATGTCAGTTTACCACATCCCTCTGTGAGCTCCTCTTTCTCACCTCTATCACTGTCTGTTCACCGTCACATCACTCTACTAAAGAGGCTTGCGTATTCCCCGAGGCCTTCATCTCACCTCTCCGAGCTTCTGAACATGTTTAACATGTCTTTAGTGACGCCATGGCCTCCTTTGAAGCGAGAGAGAGACAGTGCTCGGGCGCTGAGGCTAGAGCTCTCTCTTTCATGCTAGCCATGCTAAATAGCTTCACTCTGGTGAGATGTTTGTTGCTAGCATTCAGGTGCTAATGACATCATTAGAGATGTTCTCACCTTGTAATTGTTGATACAAATTGACTGTATACTAGACCTGTAGTCAGAGTCTGTGAAGTAGAATACTGGATTTGTCTCATAGAATATAAGATCAAATTGGTTGCTATGGCAGCTTGGGGAGAAGCATGATTATGGTCTGTGGTGTGGACAGCTGGCTGCGTGTCCTGCAGGTGTCTCACTCAACGTTGTTTCACACAACATCCCTGAACCCTCAGGTCAGCCATCTTTGATGTCGGTTCTCTGGTAATGAGGCTGTTGAATATGGTTGATTTTCAGAGAAATGCCTTAATATGATCCTGTTAGCTATTTCCTAATTATGATGATTGACTTCTGAGTATGGCTGTCGGCTTGAGTTTTCGGTAAGAAACAGTGTCCCTCTTCCATAGACTTATGAGATAAAGACATTCCATGGCTGGTACACTCTGGGCCAAACACCATTGTTGTGGTTAGAGATAAAAGCCTGGGCGCCGAGGCGGCGTAGGTTAACGTGACAAAACAAGGCCACAGAAGAGACCAGAGAGACAGTCTTATCGGAGAAGAGACGAGGGAGGGGGGGACACTCAAATCCCATAAAAACGTTGCAACGAGACCAATGCTTTGATTTGGGTCCAGACAGCATACAGACAGGTCATATGTGCATTAGACCATGCCCTTGTCTTTTGTATGTTAAACCTTCTGTAATAAACCGCTTTGCAAATCCCGTGTTGGAGAGATTCATTTGGGATACACCTGAGAAAGGAGACACTGGACTGTGTGATATTTTGTGAGATTGGGGGCCGTCTTTATTGTCATCAAAACACAATGCAGAGCTTAATAAGGACAATGACAAAAGACAACGAAAGTCATCAAGGCCATACTTGTCAAGGTCGGCAAAATGAATACCATAAAGAGAACAAGAAACATAGCACAACTAGCCCAGTTTGTTTCCATTCACTTTCAACATCCCCTCTCCATTCACAGCAATGGGCCAATTACAGGGCACATTTGCAGTAAACATGGAAATACTTGAACATGTATTTGGATTTGGTGAACTTGTCAACAGGGCTGTTTTGATCTGAGGATGAGAACGTTTTGGCTGAGGAGATTAAAGGATTGGTCAAGAATGTGAAGTCTGCCCCACAGAGGTGTGGGTCAGGGAGGACAATGGGGGATGGGAGAGGACAGTCTTAGGTTACTGAAAAAGAATAAGACGGGACAAATACATTGTTAAAAACACATACTAGTAGCACAGTTAATGTTTGAATTTCTTGGAAGTTTTGGCACAGGAGAACATTGAGGCTCATTTTGAAATAACAAGGTGAAGGCAAGATCAGTTACACAGAACAAGTGGCCACTTTACAAGCTTTCTCCCTTCAAAACCTGTCAACAGCCGCGCCGTGTCCAGTGGGACATCTGTTGCTTATCAAACATGGTCGTTTCTCTCTCTTTGCCTTTATTCTCTTCTTTCTTTCCTTCTCTCCCTCTCTCTCATTTCTCTCTCTCTCCCCCCCCCCCCCTCTCTCTATCTCTCTCTCTCTATTTCTCCCTCTCTTACTCAACACAGGGCTGGCGGGGCCTGCGTGGCAGCTTTCATTTCAAAAGCCCTCAGTATTAGATTGTGAAAAATGTGCCATGGTCTACAGCTGGTGTGGAGGACTTGACTTTGAAATGTGAGCCGGCTACAGAGTTGTTTGCATACCCTTCGCGAGTGGCGAGTGGGTCCGAGGGATAACCTTAATTAATGGCTAGGATGGCATCAGCCCCGAGAGAACAGACTTCCCCGTTTCACATCGCCCCTGCGCCCTCCTAAACATTTTAAGATAACTTTGACGAAGTGACTAGTAATTGGACAATCTTCTTTGGACAGGGTACAGTATGTGTGGTAAACTGCCTTTTATGTTAACATTATAGGATGTAATGTGATCGCATGTGTTGGGAATATTTTTCCTGTCATCTTTCCAAGTGTAGAAGAACTTGACGTTCGATTCGGAGAGTCCTCGCGTCATTATTTCCGCTCCGTTGGTTTTACAGACCCTCGCGGACATCATCGCGACTATCTGGACGCGTCTGGCAGTAGCCAGTGTTGATGTTTTGACCTGTCATGCGTAGCAGTTGCTGCTGTGTAGTGACAGAGTGAATGTTAATGACGCACAACCAGCCCAGCTGCTGTGCCCAGGGTCGGGGTGGCTCGCCTTACCATCGCCCCACAGAGAGGGCCTTCACCCTCACACACCACACAGGCCAGCACGGTATAGTACTCACCCAGCAAATAGCCTGGTCCCACATTTAATGGCACATTATAGTACACACCCAGCAAATAGCCTGGTCCCATATTTAATGGCAATAGGTTAGAGAACACTGCAACTATTCTGGTCCAAGATCGGTAGGTGCCTCAGCCGACCACTCTGATTGGTCTCGTACGGCGTGGCAACATTTGTTGGCTAGATCTGGTATGGACAGAATATTAACCTGACGATGGTCTCGGGAACTAGATCAGCTCTCAAAAGCCAGACCAGCAAAGGGCTTCTGAAGGGCCAAGCGTTGAAGGGCCAGCTGTTGTGTTTTGTAGACTGTACTATTCCTAACTTGAAGGGAGCATCAGCTAAAAACCCATCTCGCTTTCATTTTGGCACCGACTCTCAGGATAGCGGTGGGTTCTGGAGGCCCGGGGGTCCGGACCTGGTTCGTGTACGGCCGCTCTACGTACGTGAAGTGTTGATTACGGTGACGCTGTTTATGACCCCGGTCACGCCCCTCCCATAGTGGCCTGGGGAACATGGCGATCTGCTGGGCCTCGGACTGACAGGCCTGTTAGGCCTCTCAGCTTCTCATTAGCATCCAGCTGGGACACATTTACCACTGGGGTGTCAACAGCGGACACATGGACCGAGGGGGGTAGAACTGAGGACATCCTCATGTGCTCATCTGTAAATACTGAGGGGCTTTCAGGACTGTTTTTTTTTTTTTTCTTTCTTGGAGAACCAGGAAGGAATATTACATATATGTATGATATACCATCATACTTTGCTGGTGTTGTGTAAACTGGATGCATGGGGATGGCGAGACTAGCCCTTTGTGTCTTGGTCTCTCTGCTTGTGCTCTGGGAGCAGGGTGATATTTGGGGGGTCGGAACAGGGAGGGGGCTTTGGAGGTGAGATAAGGGGGAGGAATGCCAAGGTGGCACACAGAGTACGACCCCCCCCCCCACACACACACACACACACACACACCACCCCCAACCCCCATTACCCAGTGCAGATGTTCACCACAGCCCCCTCGGTACATATATCAAGTTACCTCAAATCTAATCGATATCAAAACTCTGGCCGGGGGGACCCTAAGCCTCTCCCAGGTCTCAGGTTACGGCCAGTTATGAGACCAGCTGAGCTCTGACAGACATCGCGGTGGGCGACACACACTGTCTCCGCATCAAAGGGACCCGGAGGACCATCCCGGTTCCGCCTGTTCTGTCTGTATTAGGTGCTCTAGTTATGACTGATTTGTGACTTAAACCAGCTAAATCTGATTAATCATGCCCATAGCTTTTATCTCCTCGGGGGTGGGGGGGGGGACGCCCCCCCCCCCCATCCCCCCTAAAAAAGCATCAATATCCCCATCGGCAAAACAGTGAGTTTAATATGGAAAAGTGATCCCTGGCTTGGAGTTATAATGAAGCTGTGAAGGGGAATTGGGAAGCTTAAGGAGAGGATGTGATGGTAATGACTTTAAAGCAGATAATCCCTCCCATCTGGGGCAGGCAATTGTTTGATATTTGTGCTTGATCATCAACACTAATTGGTTTGTTATTCCTTATGAAGGGAGTATGAATGGGTGGAGGAGACCGAGGAGACGGTTTGTTTTGTTTTCATTTGTCAAGGCCCTGAGATCAGTTTCGGCGAGAGCCTTGCTTTTTCTTTGTCTTCCGTGGTCGAGGGAAGTGTTCGAGTGCCACGGAGGGACCTGGAGAGCGAGGCCTTTAAGCTCTAAGAAAAGCATGGGGCCTGTTCTCCATGTCTGAGACTAAAATAAGATTAGAGAGCCTGAAGACGGGGGAGATTCTCACACCGCTGCTGAGTGGAAGCAGATGGAGCAGAGCTCGTTGTTTTTTTGTGTAATACGCCGTGTCTATCCGACGTGGACGACGGTAGACTGATGCCATGCCTCTGATGTCAGCATACATACAGTATATACACAACCCTTATAAAACTCCCCTGGACTGGTCACATGACCTGGTGCATTTGGACATCGTCATCCATCTGTAAAGACTCGTATCATCAATGGCAGCAACATGACAGAGAAAGGACGCATGGCACATCAACACTGACTACGTTCATATCATAGATTGTCACAGTCTCTATACTTTTGTTTTGTACTCACATGGAATGCATGAAGTTCCATTTCTGTGCCTCTCTGGGGTGTCAGAGGGGTTCAGGTTTGGGTGTGCCAGTCTGCGGTGTTCCTCCATGACTGTCTCTGGGCGCCGGTGTTCGCTGGTGCTGACCTTTGGCCCACTTGTTTGACGGATGACTTTATGGCACTATTTTGGTCCTGACTCCTGAGTGTCACAGAGGGCCAAGCCACAGAGAGAAAGGGCCGTGTGACCTTTCTCTGGCTGCGTCTTGCCAGAATAAGATGGCAGAGGGCGAGAAATAATGAATCCACAGATCATATTGAGCATGCACAACACCGCGGAAGGCTCCGGAAAGTTCCATTCCACTTTAAGGCCTCCTCCATCAAGACGGAAACATGAGAGCAACCTATGAGAAAACAGCTCATGTTAGAAATCTATTATCAGAGTTTCTGACCATTGAAGGCAACTGCAACGAGATATAAGCACAGGTAAGGTGCTTATTGAAGGCAACTGCACTAATTAATTTCTCTGCAAGTTTGGGATCTATTGTCAAACCGAGAATTCAAATCCAAATATAGATACCTACAGTATTTTTGATAATAATTTATCTAGTTAAAAAGCTATGTGGACTTGTCTTTGTGTGCAAAGAGCCCTAATTTCCCGTATGAAAACACTTCTGCCACTAGAGGGAGCACCTCGATGCTATAGCAGGCGGATCAACTCAGCTGAGCCTTTTCAGCTCCTCAAAACTCAACTGTGTGATTGTTGAATGAAGGTCTGAACATAGAAATCAATACTCCTGATCGCTTTTCACCACCACGCTATCTGACGCTGTACTGTTTTGGCCATCCTTTTCCATCTTTGCATCTAATCCTGAATCTGGCCAGTGCTGAAGTAAAGTCTACTTATAGCAAGTTAGGGCTGTCACAGAGGAACTGAGCTCATAGGCATGTGTGTCCCCCATGAGGCCGGCAATGGGCATTGCAGGGTGCTGGTCTGGCCTTTGGGATCACTGTAAATGTGCCCACTAATGCCCTTTGAGATTATGGTCATGCCAAGAATGTATGGAGTAATGCCACCTCACCAATAGCTTCCTGCTTTCTTCTGCTCTCTGGCGTTGTCATTCTCAGACAACAAAGAGGTCACAGACATCAACAAAGAGGTCACAGACATCAACAAAGACAACAGGCTTTGTTTGGTATTTTGATGAGAGACAGTCGGACACTGGCAGCCACCATGTTTTGTCTGGACACTTAGAGAAATCAAAATAAATCACACTTCCCATGTCTGTCTCACTCTTGTGAAATCTTTAAAAGGAACGGAGGAGATGAGAGGAGAGTAGATAAATTGTAAAGTTAATATTCCTAAATGTGTAATAGCATTCTATCGCTAGGGCTATGCAACTGTTTGATGTTGATGATGTTTCCGCCTATCTTTCTTTGGGAGTAGATGGGGGTTTGGTGGAGGTGGATCGTGTCACATTTAGGCTCTGCCACATGTCTAAAGAAGCTCTCAGACTAATGGATTTGGCCCGTGGGGCGTGCAGTTCGGCTCCACTGTGACTCCCGCTGAGCTCCTACCATACGCCCTCCGCGCCTCTTCCTGCCTTCGCGTTTCAGACGGCAGATCTTCGTGGCGAGGGCTCCCCTCCGGCCTCCTCCTGCCAAGTGGCTGAATGTAGCGATTAGCTTTGCACTCAGTGTAGAGAATCACTGTAGGCTTCAGATGGAGAACATGAGTTTGACACAGCTGCCCTGTCAGGTTGTGGGGAGAGTAGATACTCTACAGACTATCAGTCAACCATCACACACAGTCTGGTAGCTCTTCGGTGTTTGAACGTTCAGATACTGTCGTTGTACGGAAGAGCATTAGGGCCAACAGTGGATTTTTTTTGTTTTTTTTAAGCTTCTGAGTTTAAAGTCAGGAATTCTGACTTTAATCTCAGAAATTCTGACTTTAATCTCAGAAATTCTGACTTTAATCTCAGAAGTTATTTCTGACTTTTTTCTCAGAAATTCTGACTTTAATCTCAGAAATTCTGACTTTAATCTCAGAAGTTATTTCTGACTCATTTCTCAGAAATTCTGACTTTAAAGTCAGAAATTCTGACTTTAAACTCAGAAGCTTAAAAAAATAATAAACTCAGTTGTTGGCCCTAATGCTCTTCCGTAGTCGTTGAAAGGCTTTTTTCTACCCAAACCAGCATTTATTATTTCTCACTGATTCACCTCCAGCTATGATTTACCAGCTGTCTGTAGGCAAATTGTTAGCAGTTGGTCAATTCTTTATAAACCCATTATAACGTTTAACTTAATTGTTGTTCACCAAAATCAAAATGAGGGTAAACCTCTTATGCCTTTTTAATTATCCAACAGAAAATAGGTCAGTCTAAAATAAACATGTACCCAATCAACTCAGATTAAAATTGGGGTGTCAACTCAGGCTCATTCGTGACATGCAAAATGTTGTGTTGGGCTCAGACAGGGTCGTTTGTACCCCTATTAACAAATGCCTGGACAGAAGCTACAACTGTATCAAATTTGACATTTAACAGTGTTCTTTACTGTTTAGTGTATAATACATTTTCAAAAAAATTTGATTAGAAAATTTTATTTTAACCATTAGATTTGTCTGTAGTGCTCTGAACGGCATTAGGATGTGGTATTATGGTATATAGTATTATGACATTGTCAAATATGCAGCATCAAATAGGAGAGTCAGTGCTGAAGTCAGTCACTGAAGAAGACACTGTGCTGTCGAAATGTCAGGGATTTGTGCACCAATTCAAGTTTTTTAAGATGTTCTGTGTGCCCCTGTACTCCTCCTCTTTGATGTTGCGTTGGTTCTTGTTCTGAGGGCACCGTGCCTCATCTCTATAACAGGTTTTAGCGTGAGCTCTCTCAAGTCACATACAGTATGCAGTCTATAGGGTTCAGAACAATCTCGATTTTAGTCCTGCATTCCTGCTATGGACAATAATACCTGTACATATCCACTGATCACAGGTTTAAGCTGCTTGGTTATCTTCATGAATTACAAAATATCATGGATATAAACAATGCCCCTTTCATCTTAACTCACTGCTTAGTTGTTGTTAGCACGCAGACATTCTCAGAACCTTTACTGCGCTAAAGCCATAATGAAGCGTGACTCTTTTAGTAAGCATGCCAACTGGGCGGCCCACGTCCATTCTGTCCGCTTTCAGCACCTGGACCTATCCCCACGGCTCGGCTGAGGAACAGGGTAACAACGGTTCTCCGGGGAGAACAACAGAACAGAGAACATCTATCAGGAGGATGCGCCCTCCCTCCACCCAGCGGGCCTCCTGCCTCATGCCTCCACTTGGTGGTAATCCCTCAATGTTAGACAACGCACGCAAGCCCTCGGACGTGCCCCCTCACCCCGTGCCTCACCCTCCTCCCTTAAACCCCTGGCACCCTCCTCTCCCCCACAACTCCACATCGCCCCCCATCTTCGGAACCGGGGCCTTGAGAGTTTTTTTTTTTTTTCATGGGGGCCATCTTGTTTTTTTATTTCGCCTCGCTCCGTGACATTTGTTCCTGCAGCTGAACATGTGCAGGACAATTTCCCAATTCTTCCAGGGGCGGACAGCTGCGGTGCAAATTACACTAAAGCCGTCGCTTTGGGGGGATTAGGCTGGTGCAGTGTGTGTATGTGTAAGCAGCCCTTCAGCCACCCCCATGGGTCACGTTAACCCTGTGCAGCCAAAGGTCTTCGTGTACCGTCCGCACCACAAGCCCTCTCTACAGAGACAGAGCCCCCCTGCTAATGCATCAGATGAGTCACCAACGATCTCCCGGCCTCAAGGTCGTAGATGTGGTGAATTAAGATGCTGAACTATATGGGCCACTGGCATCAACGATGAAGGGCACGGTCAAGTCAAATCAAGGAGGTGAACGCAGCTCAGTGAATTGAATTGAAAATTGCATTACGAGTTTTACTTCAGGTCTTTTTTCTTTCTTTTTTACCTGAAATGGACCAGACTCTTTTGAGTTGAAAGGGAATCAACCCTAACTTGAACTGTACATGCAGTTATACTTCACAAGGGTATAAGATAATGAATGACAGTACATGAATTGGGGATGGATTCTTGAAACAGTTGACATAACTGAAAGAGATGAGTGGCTGCTTGATGAACTGGTGCCTGTACTGTGCCATGTTCGTCATGACTCATGAGCAGAGCAGAGCAGAGCAGAGCAGAGCAGGGGTTAAGCGCAGTGTCCATGGATGAACACTTTGAAGTATGGCCTTTCAGCAGAGCCAGCAGACAGGGCACGGAGCTCAGGATTTGCTTTGGTCAAACCTTCAACGTGAATCATTTTACCACAGAGAATATATTGATTTCCACAGGAAGACGCTAAAACCCCTGAAAATTGCCGGAGTAACTGGACACCGCGCAGCAGAAAGGGGGATTTTCTATTGCACTGAGAGCCTCTTGTGTGTGTTAATAGCCCCGCTCTATCTGCAGAATCTCTAAATCTTGCCAAGTTGGAATCTTTTATTGATAGCTTTCAGGGGGAGAGGGAGATGTTGATGTTGTGCCAATGGCTTAAAGCTTGCGTTTGTCTGATGCCGTGTTCTCTGTGCTCCTGGTGACCCCTGGTTATGTCCTGGTGTTAAATATTACCCTCACGTTTCTGGTTATTATACCTCTCTGGTTTGACTAGTTGAGTGTGGACAGATTAGGACTGGTAATGGTCATATAGATTTTACTTGAATGTTTCCATTCAGTCGTAATACTGTATATTAAATACGGTTTGCTGTACTGTACAGTGCATGCTCATACAGTGGTGTATTAGTACCAGCATTTACTGTAGTCATTCATATTTTACTATTCTTTGGGATTGATTTATTGAATGGATTCACTGCTGGCATGATGGAACATTCTTGCTATTTAGTAAACACCATTTAATCCATTGACTCAATCTGGTATTAACATTTAGTGTTTGACACAGTCATGAATTATTTTAATAGTGAAAACATATTCTTCTGTACAGAATGTTGATTTGGGTACTGTGTCTTTTTCTGAGTAAGTTAGAAGGAATTTGTTTTCTACCTGTTGTAAAACCCCCAAAGGTCACTGTGGTCTGTGGTCGGTGGTGAACTGATGGACCCCATGTGTTCTGTGGCCTAAACAGCACTCTCACTCCAACAGCAATCAGTCATGTAGGACCTCTAGAAGAGAGAGTAGACATATTGTTACACTGTACATGTAGGGCCTCTAGAAGAGAGAGTAGACATATTGTTACACTGTACATGTAGGACCTCTAGAATAGAGAGTAGACATACTGTTACACTGTAAACAGAAAGTGCCCTGAAACCAAAAATGCGGTGGCAACTGAGCTGCCACCAATTGAATGGAGTAGTTTGGTATTTAGCATCATAAACCAGGTTTTTTACAATCAGAGGCACTCGTAATTAAATGTTTTGGAAAAATATGTGGTGTTATCATTACACCAACAAACTGAGAGCTTTCAAAGATTCAGAGCTCCTATGCAGGCGTTTTAAGACCCTGTTCCTTCTGAAGTTTCTACACACTTTATGCCATTTCGATAAATTCATCTGGAGTCCAAGCCATATGGTGGATTGACTGACTTTTTCTGGAGTATCAATGCTAATATGGTCTTTTGATTAAAGGATAAGTTCACTATTTTGGACTGGGCCTATTCTTGGTTTGTCTTGAGCCTGACACGTACAGTAGAGACTATAATTTCCCTGATCACCTCAGTATTGAGCTACTGTAGCAACAGTTGCTCTGCAGGCACGCACTCAGCTACAATGGACGCCAACCGGGCCAGTGAGACATTGGAAAAAGTATGATAAATGTGCCTATTGGCTCACTCATCAACACCCACTCACTTACAAAAAGGAATGTAATCCCTCAGATTGAGCCTGGCAACTGTGGCACAATATAATCATTTAGTATGCGCTGATAACCAAAAGCAAGTTTCAGAGAGCATAGCTGTACATGTTTAGTTGATCCCAGCAGGACTCATCATCAAACCAACTACCTGGACAGTGGCAGTGCCATGAATCGAGCTACCATGCCAAACGAGCTAGAAATGGCAACAGAACAGTGAGAGTGCCATCGTCTGTACTGTACCATTCTCTGGGCACAGCTATCTCACAAAATCTCATTATTTCAGATAATTACGGAAAAATAAGACAGCTCTACTGCTCAGGCTAAGGAAATAATTAGGGCTAACTTATCCATTTACACCTGGCATTAGAATGTGTTTTGGGTGATCAAATTGCTGATCTGATCTGGAGGTGGTCAGGGACGCATTGTGACCACATTGAACACAAGTGTACACACAAACGTGTTATAAATGCACATACAGCAATGTTAAACCAATGTGGCGTTCGGTTGTTTCTACTAGATAGAGCAATCTGATCTCAATCAGATCTTACTGGAGACACATATTAATACCAGGTGTAAATGTAATCAGGTTAAATCATATATAGATACAATCTGGATAAGACACATTTTAATGCCAGGTGTAAATGGGGTTGAAGACAAGGGATTTTGACGAATAGTCTGGTCAAGAGCTCCATGCTTCTCGTTACTGTAGTTAAATGTATATGAAATAGAGATTATGCAAATTTAATGTATATTCCACCAAATTCAACCTTGTGAAACATTCAGCTGCAGTGAAAAGACGTGCTTAGACTCAAAGACCAAGTGAGATGTACCCGAAACCCACTGCATGTTTCCTCGATGGTGAGGGCCGGTCTCTCTCCTCCCGCCTCTTAAAGGCCACGCACGCTTGGCTTCCCTTTAACACCACTATTCTACAAGCCTCATTGAAGATGCACGTAAAGACAGTACTTGACCTCAGCCCGAAACCCTACACCACCACCCCCAGTCCACTTAAAGATGAAGTGAAACCTGTTAAGACCACCACATCTGGGGCGTCAACAATCGTACCGGCCTTTTTCGGGGAAGACTTTGGGGAAGATTCGTTTTTCAAGTGCGGCTCGCCTCGGGAGCGAAAAACCATCTGGGGGTTGCGGGGTTATTGTCCCGGACGGCGAAGGTAACGGGCTCTTTTACTGGCCGCTTTATGTGCGTGACAAGCGGCAGCGGTGTGATGGACACGTGGACAGGTTTACGCGCGGCCACACACGCCACGGTGTTTACCTGCCCGCCAGGCCCCCCCGGTTTGTGGACGAGGTCCTTCTTTACTGTCTCTCCGTTTGGGGTCCTTTACAACCTGAGGTCAGGGTCAGCCCGGGAGACACGGGGATCAGGTATAGACTCGACGACGTTCGACGATGATTACGTCGTTTAACAGCCAAGCAACTGTCCGGCTCATGGCTATGTGTGAAGTCGGTGTGGTCAGTAACGTCCTGGTTCTGGAGAACGATGATAAGATCCTCACCGTGAATTCAAGCCTGATCAGTATCAGAACAGCGCCAAAGCCACATCCATGTACTTGGGAAGAATGAAGACCATCTCCCACTCTTTCTTTGTGTTGACAAGAGAGGAGATGTAGTTTTATGTTGTAGATAGACTACGGCCTGACCCCTCTAGGTCACATCCACCAGAGATCTCCATTCCCCGGGCTTCTCCACAGGCCGGGCCCGCAAAGAGGGGGCGGAGCGTGCCGCAGTAGCCGTGGCGACTGCAGAAGTGACAGCTGCAGGTGCCGCCAGACAGCTCAGAGGGAGCAACAGGCAGAACAGCAACTGTTAGCCTAATGCAGGCGGATAACTAGTAAACCAACTGTGAGAGGAGCACTGTTCCTCTGTATGAAAAAGAAGAGAAGACTGAAAGGGGAAATGCATGACTTGTGGCAGAATTTTAAACCCCGGCACCCGCGGTTTGGCACAGAACGATTAGGGGCTGCAGTTTAATTAAACAGATGTCGCCATGAATATTTCAACTTCTGAGCAACCTGATATTGTGGTGTGGTGATGTAATGTGCACAGGGATCAGTAAATAAGCCAGTGAGCACGTGCAAAGGGTGCTCTGGCCAGATGAATGTCACGCTTATCTGGAGCCCCTGTGTGTGTGTGCGTGTGTGTGTGTGTCTGTGCATGTGTGTCTGTGTGTGTGTTCTAAGCTTTAGAAACAACACTATTATAGAAGAAATTACAACTCAATTATTTTGATAAGTACAGTATATGTGTGTGTGTGTGTGTGTGTGTGTGTGTGTGTGTGTGTTTGTGTGTGGGGTGTGATAAGTATGTGTGTGTGTGTGTGTGTGTGCGTGTGTGTGCGTGCGTGTGTGTGTGTGTGTGTGCGTGTGTGTCTGTGTGTGTAGAGAAGAGACTTAGTGGTATACTTTTGTTATGCCACTTCATGCAGGTTTTCTATTAGACAAATATCTATCATGACATATTTGATACGTGTGTATCTAACTCCGTTGTGTGAGATGATAATACTTTGCAGTACATTCTTGTGTAGTTAGGATATAGGAGGTAAAAAGTGAGTTAATTAGAGTGAGTGAGTGAGTGAGTGAGTGAGTGAGTGAGTGAGTGAGTGAGTGAGTGAGTGAGTGAGTGAGTGAGTGAGTGAGTGAGTGAGTGAGTGAGATCAGTGAAGACCACCATTTTCCTTGAAGTGTTAAGTTGTGTTGGTGGACTTCTTTAAACTACACTACTGTTGATTTTTTTAAATGCAGATCTACTTTATCATTGCATTGGATGTTTAATGAAACAGAAGTCAAGTGTACAATTTACTATTTTGATTTATCATAGATTGTTTCATTATATTCATAATTTTCATCACGTAAGTATCTTCCAACATGTTTGGAGCATCGTAGCATCCTGACATCCTTTATGCAGTGTCATCGGAATATTCCAGAGTATGGGCTCGTCCTGGCCCCTTCCCTGGGCTCGTCCTGGCCTTCCCCTGGGCTCGTCCTGGCCCCTTCCCTGGGCTCGTCCTGGCCCTCCCCTGGGCTCGTCCTGGCCCTCCCCTGGGCTCGTCCTGGCCCTCCCCAGGGCTCGTCCTGGCCCCTTCCCTGGGCTCGTCCTGGCCCTCCCCTGGGCTCGTCCTTGCCCTCCCCTGGGCTCGTCCTGGCCCCTTCCCTGGGCTCGTCCTGGCCCTTTCCCTGGGCTCGTCCTGGCCCTCCCCTGGGCTCGTCCTGGCCCCTTCCTGGCCCTCAGTCGCGCCAGGCATCCAGCCCTGTCAGCAGAGAAACCCTAGCTGCTCTTCGCCCAGGAGCACCGCGGTGGGTATACTGCAACACGCAGCCCATTAACTTACAACAAATGCTGGCGTATATTTAGAGTCTGTAATTACCCCGTCTCAGCATCAGGGCCCTGCGAGGAGTGACCCCCCCTTCCTCCCCCCTCCCTCAGAAACCCCACCGGGGTCGCACCCCCGACTAAAACCCAAGATCACTATCAACGTGACACCTGGCGTCTGCTAAACGCCCGAGCCTCCGCGCTGGTGAGGTCCAGGTGTTTTTTTTCCACTGTGGTCCGTGGAAGGTTTTCTAAACCGTGACAAGGTGATCATTCACTCACCTCTCAGCTTGCAATTACTGACGCACTGACCCCAACCCAGATAGCAAGCGGATCTGGGCCATATGCAGGCCAGATCTGGCCCTTGTGGCTTAGTTCCGGCCCATATATGGCCCAGAATCATTACACATCCGCTTGCTATCTGGGAAACCAGCATGTTATCAAACACCGTAGTGATTCTGTATGAGCAGACCTGATCAACCCTCATGTAGGCCTAGTGTCTCGACAGCCTACCCTGAGAGGTCTGCTACAGTAGGGAACAGCTGACCTGATCAACCCTCATGTAGGCTTACGTAGGCCGAGTCTCTCTACATCACCACCATGCTCCCTCTCTCCCCCTCCCTCCATCCTCTCTCCCACCATCCTCCCTCCCTCCCTCTCTCCTCCATCACCACCATCCCCTCCCTCCCTCCCTCCCTCTCTCCTCCACCACCCCCCCCTCCTTCCCTCCCTCCTCCCTCCATCTCTCCACCACCACCCCTCCCTCCCTCCCTCCCTCTCTCCATCTCTCCACCACCACCCCCCCTCCCTCCCTCCCTCCATCTCTCCACCACCACCCCCCCTCCCTCCCTCCCTCCCTCCCTCCATCTCTCCTCCACCCCCCCCCCCCCTCCCATGTTCTACCCCCCCCACAACCATCTCTACACGCCCCCACGATGAAAGAACCCCGCCGGCGTCCCCAGCAGGCCATTTGGCACTGACGTGAGCTGTCGTTTCTCCCCGAGGCTGGAGTGTGCCAGGAGACAGCTGCAGGACTCAGGCTTTGGACAGAAACACTGCCCCCCCCCCCCTCCCACCAGCCTCAATCCCCTCTCCCCTATCCGCTATCCCTGCCCTGCCTGTTTGGCCACTACTACCAGTCTCAGAGGGGTCTGGGCCACGCGGGGGCCACTTCGCATCAATGTGGCCATTGTTCTACGCAGCATCAGAGGGCCCTCCACTAGCCGGGGGGGGGCGCATGGTGGGTTAACACCAGCGACTGGGAGACAGCGGCTAGTCCACTTGATGTCCTCGCTGAGCCAGGCTAGGGTCGGTCGCCTTTGTCTCAACGATCCCCAAAGCAGAAGTTGATTTCGTTGATTTTGCTGCTTCGAGAGAACGAGCAGGCTACGTGTAAATAAATAAAAATGAGCCCCCGCCCAGGACATCATCTTACCACAACAACCTCTAAATAAAACCTTAGTTACGCAAGCGCGGCACCTCTGAACGTGATCGTATTGGCTGAAAGGGAGAGGTCTTTACATGTGACGATGAGGGCGTTATGTGATCACCTCACCTTTGACCCCTGGTCCATGTTTTGCATAGTGCCCCATCAGGCCATGGCAGTGTGTTGACCTGTCTGTAAGGGGAGAGGGGCTGTAAGGACACAGAGTCATTCTACATGTTAAAAGCTACATGCCGGTCATGCCTATCTCCATGTAGCTACTGTAGCATAAAGCATCTAGATTGGGTGCAGAGTAGAGGGGACAATCAAACGTTTGGTTTTGGTCGATGATAATCCACCACTGGGTCATCCTTCTATGAGCCATATTGGTCAATGATAATCCACCACTGGGTCATCCTCCTATGAGCCCTATTCAGCAAAAAGAACATATCCATAGATGTCCTTTAAACCAGAGGGGAAGGGGATTGATAAAGTTGACCACCTGGAGAAAACTCATATCATCATTTATCCAGATAGATAGATAGATAGATAGATAGATAGATAGATAGATAGATAGATAGATAGATAGATAGATAGATAGATACATACATAAATACATACATACATACATACATACATACATACATACATACATACATACATACATACATACATACATACATACATACATACATACATACATGCATACATACATACATACATACATACATACATACATACATACATACATACATACATACATACATATGCACTTTAATAATCCCTGTGGGGGGAATGTTGGCGTTTCACAGCGTGGGAAAGCACAGCAGAATAATGTCTCAGTCTTTGCTTTGCTCAAAACATGTGACCTGTACAGTACATCGGTTGCCATTCCTTGTCCACATTTCCCTATATAAGTGTTCTTGAAATTGTTGTTTTTTTAAATTCATATTAAAAATACAGTTTGCTTCTCACATATTCTTCATGGTGTTTGATACAGTGTGTTCAGTTCAACCCCGTGTTGTCCTGAGCGAGCGAGGCCTGGTCTGTGGGTGATTTACTCAGTCACGCTGCGAGTCGGTCAAAGAGCAGGGCTCTGGTTGCCAGGAGGAGGAACACGACACCAGGCTTACAGTAAGATACTACAGCGTCACCAAATCTGTCCCCAACACGATCTGCAGCAGGCTCACCAACCGCAGCGACCCAGTTTCAGAGAGAGGGGGACTTCTTCTGACAACGTCAGCTGGAGAACGTTCCGGATGGTCACACATGCGGTGTAGGCCTACTTTTGTACTTTCCTGCAGGTCAAAACTCTGGAATGATGTGGATGATGTTATATTTGGAGTCAGTTCTGAAGAACTATTCATTTGGTGTGTAAATTCAGTCAAAGAAGTTTATTTGTAATGTTTCGTTTTTCGTAGTAATTTTCTTTAGTATTTAGTATTTTTTTGTAGTAGTGTATGCTGAACTTGGATTCATTCCATCTGACATATCCCTGTGCTCTGATAGTTGATCTATCGACATAGTTGATCTATCGAGAGTTGGATAAAGTCGCCCAAGAGGTCAGTTTTGTGCTTCTCCCCTGAGAGACACTGACAAGATATGGAGAGCTAGCTCACCACAGGCCTGTGCCTGTGTTTTATGTATACTCTCCTGTCAACAGGGGGCGATCTAGGCTTAGTTACGTTCCCAGAGTCTGGGCCATACAGTACGTCCTCCTCGTTCTCAGAGTCTGGGCCATACAGTACGTCCTCCTCGTTCCCAGAGTCTGGGCCATACAGTACGTCCTCCTCGTCTTCCGTCCTCGTTTCAGCTCTAGAAACCATTCGGTTCAGAGAACATGTGAGGAAGACTATGATGAAGAAATATATTACATTAAATTTCCCATCTCAGAATAATGAACCATTCAGTTTCTCATAACACATGTTGTGGATCACGATGGCTTCGTTTAACATGTTTCTTTTTTTTCAAAAATATTCCCTACCCAGCATGTATTAGATTGATGAGAACCGTTACCACAAATAGCCTCAGAAAGCTGGAAGCATGCAAATACTGTAGACAGGTAAAAATATACATTTGGATAACAGACAATTTTCCATTTGAGCCAGATTTGTGTCCGTCCCTAAAACAGATTGTGGATCAAACCCCTTTTCTATTATGAATGTCATGCTCAAAAATGCTCTAAATATGAGATAGCATAGGTCAGTGAGTACCAGCTTAGTCCCCTAATAGGATTTTTAAAGGATTTAACGTCCCCCTGTTGCAGAGACAGACATAGCTCTAACCATTCACTTATATCAAAAGTTTGTGGGACACAAAGCTTTAGAAACAACACTATTATAACAGGAAGAAATTAAAACTCAATTATTTTGATAAGATAAGGGCTGGTTCCTTTTACACAAGTGTCTGTTTCACATATTTGAATATGTGTGTGTGTGTGTGTGTGTGTGTGTGTGCACGCGCGTATGCGTGCGTGCCTGCGTACGTGTGTGTGTTTTCACCCAGTAAATCTCCACTCCCTGCTGCGCCAATCACTCGGTCAGTGCCAGGGCGTTCTGGATCGTGGTTCTGTTCATGTCAGGTATCAGGTGGCGCTACGTGTCCCAAGTCCCTTTGCAAAAAAAAAAAAGCCTTCAGTCCCTTATTTCACTACCACTGATTGGATGGATAGAACTTGGAGAAATCACAATAATCCTCTTAAACAAACCCCTTCATCCAGTCCTCCTCTTCGCTCCCTCCCCCCATCTCTGCTCCTCTCCTGCGTTTCCCTCCACCCCTCCCTTCTGCCTCCCCCCCCCCCCCTCTCTCCGTCGGGAGGGGAGTTTTAATCCAAGTAGATTACGCTGTAAATTGCGCGACAGAGGAGACGGCGATTGTGCTCAGCAAATCGATGGCCGCTACGTCCTGCTTTTTTCCAGGACGCTTTCTCCCCCTAGCTGTGTGACAGCACGTCTATCTGACTGGAACGTGACCTGCCGCTGGCCCTTCACTCTGGGGACGCGGGGACTGGGAGAGGATTGTCACCAGTGGGACAGTGAGGATCTACAGTAGTAGAACAGTAGTAGTAGTACAGTCGTAACCAGGTGACCCACCTTGGGACAGTGAGGATCTAGCACCTACGTGACACACCTTGGAACTTCGGCTCAGAACCTCTTGGAGTCTTCTTCGGTTCTTAGATGATTGGCAAGGCGAAGGAGTGGGTTCTTTGGCGCCTTGTCTTCCTCCTGGTTTGAGCTTCTGGGATTCAGCCTGGACGACAGGATGTGGACCTGCAGAGCCGAGGAGTGACCGGACCGTGGGCATTACAGGGGATGAAGAGATAACGAGAAAGACGAGAGAGATGACAACAGCCAGCAGATCGTTTACAGTACAAGCATTCCGGAGAGATTTAAGGGTCTTTCTTTCAACATAGTCGCCAGTGGAGATGTGGTGTGCTCGCCTTAGCCAACATGAGAAAACCTTTATTGCAATTTTCTTCATTGCTTCCCTGAGACTTGTGGACCTGGAGGTGGTTTTAGGTGCGAAGACATTAGCATGGACCCTGAAGCACTGATGACGATGTCTTCGATCGGCGTGGTCAGGACAATGGCGCGGACGGGAGGAGGACTGAGCGTGGGCTTCTGGGTCCTCTGTCTCTACTGTCTCTGTCTCTCCACACACGCTCAGATGAAGATCCCTCCAGAGACGTGAGTTCTGTAGAAGTGTCCTCCTGCAGTCCTGTCTCTAAATCCTGACTGGTCCTCCCGTTTCCTTTAGAGACAGGGTTTGGGTACCTCCTTATAGGCAAGACACAAACGTCTCCTTGATCTCTTTCTAGTTCTACCAGCTCTTGTACTGTAGCTCTCTTTTACACAGCAATGATCCATTAAAAGAGGTCTATGATCAGTAGGTGTTCAGAGACAGCAGTTTAAAAGAACTTTGTTGTAGACACGGTTGGAGGAGCAGCGACATTTTCTTTGAACTTTGAACAGCTGCCCTTCCAACAGTCAAGTGAGACCAGGACACACAAATGTCCTGTTGAGTACGAGATTTTGAAAGTGAATTATTGATGAAAAGATGATCGAGTGACAGCCTTATGAAAGTTTCATTATTCAACTCATGTTTTAAACAACTGTTTTTGTTCAAAAGCAAGCCAATATACATTAAACCGGTCACTAGGAAATGCATGGTGCTGCTTGTTCTTTGAGACAGCGAAAGAGGAAGCCCATTCTCAACCAACAAGTTGATTTAGCAGGAGGCTAGCTACAGGCTGGATGTGATTCTCTCTCCACGGTGTTTGTGTGAGGGGCTGCTTGCTGGTCTGCAGGCCTGATTACACACTGATCCTGATTCATCTATTCTCTCCTGCTTTCATTGAACCACACATCCAACTGTCACCAAAATCACAGTGCCCCAAAAGTCCTATGTTCCAAAGAGATTAATCGCGACTGGGTCCTTACGCTGCCTGACCCGCTTAATGTCCACACACACGCACACACGCGCACACACACACACACACACACACACACACACACACACACACACACACACAAGGGGATGAGCCAGGAAGCCCAGACAAACATGATTTGATGTGATTTGTTAACAACAAAGCTAGGATTTTCCCTCAGCAAAATCCCTCCAAGCCCTTGTGGAATTCAGCCCTGCTTTTGCTCGGCTGAAAAAAGAATAAACGTCATTAGACCGCTGACAGATAGTGTGCTGTGAGTGTTATTTACATTTCACTACATTTCCCTGCATCCCATGGGAGACTAACATAACAGCTCTGCCCTTGGCTTGTAGTGATGTACAGTGACACATGTTCCCTAAGGTATTTCTTTTTCTGCGTTCTGCTGTGTTCAAAAGATTAGATTTGTCCAACAGTAGCACTACGCAAACGATGTATTCACAGGAACCCTGAGTCAGGTTGACTATCATACTGACTCAAAGCTGTCTCGCTCTTCAAACTTACCAACAGGCTATACACTACAGTCTAAAGACCCCACTGGTTTTCTAAGCCAGTCTATCAGACGCAAAAACATGATTGCTTTTTATTCAGATCTCAGATCTGTATTCATTGCTTTTTATTCAGGATCTCACTATTTCTTACACAGACAGCTTGCTGGGGCTATTTCAGTCATAAACTCTGTTGAGGCCGTCATCATTCTCCACAGGCTGTGCCCAGTGGTCAACGAAGATGCTTGTTTTCAGCTGGTTGTGGTCAATAAGATGGAACGTGGTGGTGGTCATATGAAATGACCGTCGGTGGCAGATGCTGGATGCTGCCCCGGGCCATTTGGGTCGGGACGCCAGCCAGGGACCCCGGCCGGAGCACAGATGGCCACGCGGGTCGGACGACGTGTCACACAGGAAGCTCCTGTGACGACCAGACCCACTTCCTCCCCTGCAGGTCTGACGTCAGAGCAGGGATAGATTCGGATCAGAATGGTTCTTTGTCGGCTGTTCGTCGCATGCTGTGCTGTATAATAACATTTCATTGCACATGGTAGCACATCTTGTTATGACAAATACAGTACAGATCCTTTAATCCTTGAAATTTAGTGAAATGATGGAAGGACATGTAGGGGACATATGTACTATAATACAGGGTTCGTTGTAATGGTCGTATTTGGAGACTGTTTTGCTGTATAAGGTCAATTTCAAAGAAATAATAAATACTGTAACACTCCCAGATACAGTAGAATAGTGGGCTCTATCTCATTCCAGTACCATGGCCACTTTGTTGAACAGAATGTTTACACAGCGAGTTCCATAGTTCACTGCAGAACACTTCCTATCACGTGCTTAAAGGACACCTGGAACCCTCTATTGACCTACTGTACATTGACGGTGGACAGATTATCCAATCGGTATTATTGTTGTGATATTTCTGACCTTTTTAGGCACTCCAGTCCTGTTAGACGCAGAGCACCAGTGAGTGATTATCGGGTGACACCAGCACAGTCATGGCCATGAAGCAGATTGGTTTTTTTCTTCCTGTGTTGTCCTGGTGCTCATCTCCAATCTCTCTGTCTGTTTCAGGGTTCAACAGTGGGCCAGTACCTTGTCGGTGCAACTGCGCGACGTTAGTATAAAATACTCTGGGTCTCTTCTTCTACAAAAGGTAAACAGTGAGAGTTTTGGTAGAATAGACTCCATTACTACTGAGCTTTTAGTACATGGTTTGCTCAACTTGGTGACATTGTGTATTCATTCTATTAGCCTGGTAGGGACAGGAATGGGAGGTAATATCCACTTTAGCTTGGATTAGATTGTACATCACACCTTCAGTGGCTACGATATAATACAGTATCCCAATCACAACACATTGGAGGAACATATTTCTACATTGGAGGTATAGTACACATTGAAAAACACAGCCCCCCCCCCCTCTACATGATGTGCCTCAGTATGCCGTCTACTTCCTGGGGATGCCCTAGACTAGATCGTCACTTCCTGTACCACATGTGATGCTTTGCCCAATCTGCAGTAGCTGTGTGTGTGTGTGTGTGTGTGTGTGTGTGTGTGTGTGTGTGTGTGTGTGTGTGTGTGTGTGTGTGTGTGTGTGTGTGTGTGCTGGGTCAGGGATTGCCGTGGCACACTGGCCCCTGGGCGACAGACACAGACCCTAACGGGATCACAGTAATGCGCAGGTTTAGGAGCTAGCGCTCTTTACCTTACCGCCATGCTCTTTACAGCGTCACCGTGCTGGTTACGATCTGGTGGCCTGGCTTGTTCCTGTTTAAGATGGTCAGGTTCATGTTCTGGTTCGGATCATTTGCTTGCCTCAACTCTTAGACATTAATTTCAGATTGATGCGTACAACATCAACAACAACAACAACAACAACAGTTCACACAGAGTTCAGTCTGGGGATCTATGTCACCATATGTGATACTGTACTTAACTGAGAGTCCGGTGCTTATTACTGTAGCTTGTAATGCTTGAGATGTCTGTTCCAACAGGGGCATAGTGTAACCATATTGTTTACAGTATGTATGGATTTTCCCACCAACGGAAGACTGCAACTACTTTTCTCACCTGTCCTCATGTGGGTCGCTCAGATTAATTGGGATTTGCGATTGACTTACTGTACAGTAATTGAGTATTTAATACTCAAAATCTAGAGGAAATCTAGAGGCCTCCTCTGGCTATCTCAAGGCCTGGCTGACTTTCCTTTTGATCTAGACAATTCGGTAACCACTACGTGACCGTTCACCCTAAACATTATAATGAATACTGATTATCATTACGTTTATCACAACAAACCTCCAGGACACACTGGGATGGGCAGAACACAAGATTACAGTACACAGGAACAGTACTATTGAAACATAGAAACCATAGGAGTTCAGTCAAAATTGCACTTTTTTACTATTTCTATCATGTTCATTCAGAAACTGAAAGATGTGGAGCCCGTCATAAAGATCAAGGAGATGAACGGCAGGGAGCTGGTGAAGGACCTCTCTGACGAGATCGAGGCCATGCTGGGACGCAAGATGAAGTCTGTCAAGGTGAGGAAGACCCTGGAAAGACGCAGGGGACCCTTATAATCCACTAGTCTCCAAGTGCTCAACTCTCTTCATTACCTCTGCCCCAGCGACAGCGCAGGGTGAGAGGTAATGTTTTCGGTGGTGCGTTCACTTGTTTGTTTGTTCGTTTGTTTGCAGGATTATGCAAAAACTACTAGACCGATTTTCATGAAATTAGGTGGAAGGGTGTAGCATAGTCGAACTTAGAAGTCATTCAATTCTGGTGTGGATACGAATCACGGGGCGGGTTCAGGAGCCGTCCAAACACAGCCGGGCTGGCCATTCACCTCCATTCATTTTTTGGACTAGGATTACGCAAAAACTACCAGACCGCTTTTCATGAAACTCAGTGGAGGGGAGTAGCATGCACCAATTTAAAACCCATTTGACTTTGGTGCGCATAGAGCCACGAAATGCATTCATGGGCAGAGGTCTGTGCTCTCTGAGCACCATTTCTAGTTTCTAGTATGATATTTCACTTCCACCCTGACGGAATCACACTGAATTTGTTTTTTTGTCCTCTCCCCTCAGAGGCTGGCTGAGTCAGCAGAAGATGCAGATTTGTATCACGAATTCAATGCAACTTTAAAGGTTTGTCATTTCACATTTCGCCTGCTTTTGGTCACATTTCACCTGAGGCATCTACATAGTCTCGTCGTGTTCATGTAGCTTTCTCACGAGGCTCCTGTGTTATTCATGGTGAATCTCCTCCAGTTTGACTACTACAACTCCATGATCATCAACACCATGGATGAGGAAGGGAACTTTGTAGAGCTTGGAGGAGAGTTTCCCCTGGAGGAGAACGAGCATTTCAACAACCTCGCTGTCAACACACTACAGAGCGACGTGCAGGTGCCCACCAACGTCTATAACAGAGGTATGTGAGGCCATTGGACAACTATCATCTTCTAGCTAGGCCGTTAGGACAAAGCTCTAACTTATAGACAGGAATAGAGATACATGTGTGAGAAAAATATCTTTAAGCCCTTCATGAAAGTTATGTCAGGTACTATTTGTGGTGTTCTCTCTCTTATTTGCTGCTTATGGGGAACCTCTTTGTCCTCTGTGTGAAGACCCCAACATTCTCAATGGAATCTACATGTCGGAGGCTCTGAACGACATCTTCATCAATAACTTCCAGAAGGATCCTACACTCACTTGGCAGTACTTTGGCAGCTCAACAGGATTCTTCAGACTTTATCCCGGTAAAGGACAACCCTTCAGTTGATGTACTGTAGCAATATACTGCAGTTTGAGAAAGCATTCAATAACGTGATTTGAATAATTAACGAGACGCATGTCACCTCATTCTCTCAGGTATCAAGTGGACACCAGATTCTAATGGTGTGGCAGCCTTTGACTGCAGGAACCGTAACTGGTAAGAGGTTTATAGCTTATAAATAAATATAAATATGTATTATATATATAACTATACATATTAATAGTTTATATATATATATACTGTAGCTTATAGAACATGCCCCTCAGCAGAGAGAAAGTCACGACTCTACTGTACTCTACTGTATGTCAGTGTGTCAAGAGTTCTAGTATAGCATTGCAGTGCCCGTTCAAAATGTGTGTGTTGGGCCCGGCACAGCGCCCTCCGACTGCACTTCCTTGGGTCCTAGTGCCCGTTGAACGTGTGCCTGTGCCGTGGAACAACTAATTGCATCTTTCTCAAGAATCACTCATCCAAACAACTTCACACTTGACACTGCACTCGTACTGAACAATCCACCTGCCAAATTCAAAATTTAAAAAATTTACATTTATAGTTCTCGAGAAAATTGAAATACAGACAGACAGACAGGTCCAGATAGAGAGGAGAGAGCGGTCCTTCCATTATAGTATGATGACTAGTACAGTGCCCGTTCAGAATGTGACTATTCGGAACAGGCCGATTGCTTGACCTCTGGTATTGCAGCTTTCTCGAGAACCACTCTTCCAACTTCATACTCAACGATGCACATTCTTGGGTCCTGAACAATACACCTGCCGACTTGTAATTACATACAGTGCCTGGTTCTCAAGAAAATTAAAATACAAACAGACATACAGTCAGACAGACAACGACTCCTTCCTCTATAGTTACAGTAGACGATGACACCGGGTACTGGAAAAGATCTCATCGAGATTGTGCCATCTCACAGTTCGCAATAACTTTTACCTCTTGTAACATCCAGTGTAAAAGTTATTTTGCTTGATATGCTGCCATTCACAAACGACAGGCCTCACATTTTCGCTCAATCAATCATTCATTGCAAACGTCAGCGGTCGTTCAAGTCCATAACCTCTTTGGTCAGATACAAATCGATGTGAAGAAGGGTGCACTGTAAAGTATGCTTGGTCTCGCTCTACTGTACTATAGGTCTTCTGTCACTGTTGGGAGAGTGGGGGACAGCAACATGGAAGAGCTTGGGAACTCTATGTATAGAATTGTCCACAGGAGTTCATCCAATGTTTCATCAAAGACCTATATTATATGACAAAATATGTTTACAGTACAGTAGGCATCATTTGGTTAATCAGTCTATACTGTGCTGGTTGGGAGGCACAGCCTAGAAGGACCTCCCATGCTCTTCTACACTCACACCACCCGACCCCAGGGCCCGGCGTCCTCAGACAGACTGCCACCTCTTCAGGTAGTTAGCGGGTTCTTGTTCGGCCCTAGCTACTGAATCCTATAAGAGGCATTGATAGCTCCCAACACAGCCTAGCCAACAGCAACACAGGCCACGTAGACAGCGCAACCCTGATCCCCTGGAAAGACTTTAAGCTGCTCCTTAAGTGGTTAACGGCTCAATAGCCAGGTCAGTGGGGCTGGGCCCATATGGAAACGTTTATGTAGTTATAAATAAGGGCTACGAAGTGGGGCTTTTATTGGTGAGGTGATGAAACTTGTGTGTCACTAGCAGTGGCAGAATAGTTTCCTCATCATGTGCAGTCTCAACGCCAGACCCATGAGAGTTCTTACACTACGAAAACTATGTTACCGCACGCTGCAGATCTCTCTATGGGTCTGGGACGCTTCATGCTAAAAACTGGTTTTTGAATCCTGGCCAGTGATTGGTACCCCTGAAATCCTGGGAGCACCAATCAGTAATGACTTTTGTGTTACCGAGCCGCAGCCCATTTTTCGAGGCGCTCTCTCACTGCTGATGCGACCTGTCACTCTTTCAGTTTTGACCCCTAGACCCGCCCTCGGGAAACGAGCTGGGGCGAAGAAGTGGCACAGACTCTCTTACGTTGCATGTGGAGCGTAGCGATTCAATGTAATACTTGAGTCTAGAGAGAGACTACGTGTGTTAAAAACAGACATGAAAATGATCGCACCTTCCAACACCCAGCTTGTAATAGTCAGATAAGACTATACAGCTTTACTTAAGGGCAGCTCAGTTTTGTCCATGATTCTACATTTATAGATGCGGTAAAAGGGTTCCAAGAGGGTTCTTTGATCGTCCCTGAGGGAGACTCTTTTTTGGTTCCTGGTAGGACCTTTTATTGGTGAAAGGATTCTAACCTTTGTTTGAACACATTTGGAACCAAAAAGAGTTCTTGGAGGTACTTTTCTAAGTAGCACCTTGTTCTCCAACCTGCAGTGGGTTATTATACACATAAATTGACGGTGTTCTACTTTATGAGACATCTCCCATGGCTGACTGTCTCTCTCTCCTACTGTAGGTATATCCAAGCAGCCACCTCACCCAAAGACATCATCATCCTAGTGGACATCAGTGGTAGTATGAAAGGCCTGAAAATGACCATCGCCAAGCATACCATCAACACCATTCTGGACACACTGGGGGAGAATGACTTTGTCAACGTCATCGCCGTAAGAACACACACACACACACACACCAAGCAATCTCACTTTTTCCCTACAACGCTATGTAAAATCAAAGCTCATAAGCTGTGTGTAGCTCATAGTAATAATACAGTAAGTGGATGAATAAGTTCACTCAGACAAATATTCAATATTTTAAATTGTGTTTGCCGGTTCTCCCACAGTACACCGACTACGTCCGCTACGTGGAGCCCTGCTTCAAAGGAACTCTGGTTCAGGCTGACTTAGACAACCGGGAGGTAAGTCCATTATCTGCTTCATGTAGGCTAAAGCTAGCTAAGCCACAAGCGCTAGCGTCTCAGTGGGGCTTGAGCATCTGAAGTGAAGCCCTTAACTGTGGTTCTGTACATTATACCCCTACACGGGGGGGGCGGGGGGGGAAGGGGGGGGCCGGGGGGGGGGGGGGGTGCGGGGCGCACACCGTCTGCTGCTCAGCTTCTGTAGGTGTGCTGTAGTCGGCTCAACCTTTTGGCCCACTTCCTTAAACTGTCACCCTACAGCGGAGGGCAGACCGAGTCAGCTGTTACTCGGGTGTGTGTGTGTGTGAGACAGCTGCGTGTGTGTGTGTGTGTGTGTGTGTGTGTGTGTGTGTGTGTGTGTGTGCGTGTGCGTGTGCGTGTGTGTGTGTGTTTGCTTGTTTGTTTGTGTACTGTGTGTGTGTACGTGCATACAGTGTATGTGTGTGTGTGTGTGTGTGTGTGTGTGTGTGTGTGTGTGTGTGTGTGTGTGTGTGTGTGTGTGTGTGTGTGTGTCTGGAGTCTGGTTAGTTTGTACTGTTGTCAGCTAATTTTATGAGGAACATCTAATGACCTCCTACAGTAGGTCTCAGCCTTGAGGTCATATAGCTCCTAGCCACCTAGCATCTGCTCCACCTCTAGGTCAACCAGATACCTTCAGGGACCTTCTAGAAGCCCCTGAGGCCCCTAGAACTGTGGTAATCACCCCAATGTGTATCAACAACATCTCTGGCCAACAAGACTCTGACTTTTTACAG
>NC_140249.1:17550176-17620176 GCF_949987555.1 Borostomias antarcticus | reverse complement strand
AGTATAAAGAGGTTAAGAAGCTGAAGCCCAAGCCCAACTACAACAGTGTGGATCTGTCTGAGGTGGAGTGGGAGGACACTGAGGAGATAGTGAGTGAACACACACACACACACACACACACACACATGCATGCAGACACACACACACACACACGCACACAACACCAACACGCACACACACATACTGTACACTTTGCATAAAGTAACTCTGACATAACACTGACATATCATGGTGATAATACAAAACGTGTGTGTGTGTGTGTGTGTGTGTGTGTGTGTGTGTGCGCGTGTGCGCGTGTGTGTGTGTATCATCTCTCTAGTTGAGAACAGCCATGGTGAAAGGGGAGACAGGAAGTTTCAGTTTAAACGTCAGGGCGTCGGTGGACAAGGATGTGAGTGACACTCTGTCAATGGAAACAGGATAGAGATCAATTCCAGTGGATTCGAAATATGAGGTCGTTTTTTAACACCACACCGTAACTCGGTTCTCCTCTCCCCAACAGAAAAGGCCCTTGTTCTTAATCAACGACTATTTCTACACCAACATCGACGAGACTCCTTTCAGGTACTGACCATCTGCCAACGGTTTGCTTTCATATAGCCTACTGTAAATTACATCACAGCCACGTCTTACTGTAGGTAAAGAAGTCAATGGCGAGGCTGAATCCTCGTCCACAGCTGCGTTGGGATTTGTTGCGTCAGTGGGAAACTTGACTGTGATATTACTTGCGTGAGCACATATAAAGAAGTTTCCGATTCGGCCACTAGAGGGCAGCGTGAGATCCTTTCATGAAGATGGTGGGTTGTTTGATCAAGCCAGTATATCTCTTCATTCTACAAATGTCTCATATCTCTCTGTTCTCTCTGTGCCCAGCTTCGGCATGGTGCTGACCCGAGGCCACGGTCAGCTGGTGTTCCTGGGGAACGTCTCCGTGGAGGAGGGTACGTGCGTTCCCCACGCCCCTGACACAAGCGCCCTCTTCCTCTCTGGAGACTCATCTCCAGATTCAACATTCAAGATCAGTTTGAATTTTGAATCTTGAGATGAGTCCCCAGTCAAGATCTCACTCACAGGTGTCATCCTCTCTTTCACAGGTCTGCACGATCTGACCTCTCCAGACCTGACCATCGCCGCTGAGTGGTAAGTGTAGAGAGAAATAGGCCCAGATAGCAAGCGGATGTGTAATAATTCGGGGCCATATATGGGCCGGAACTAAGCCACAAGGGCCAGATCTGGCCTGTAAATGGCCCAGATCCGCTTGCTATCTGGGGTGTATTAAACAGTGTTGGGCAAGTTAGGCTACTTAAAGGCTACTACCCTCGGTGAGCTTCTTGTCTTTGAAATTGAGAGTTTAACATGTTTTTTGAATGATTTTTCATGGTGCCCACCCACATCCATTGTATGACCTAAAAGGTGGTAGAGCAATTATCAGACTTTCTCAAAAGTGCTAGTTTTGTCAACGTTTTGATCTGAACCATTGTATATGATCATAAGTAACCTTAAAACAGGGCTAAACATGCATTTTCCCTTTACTACTCGTTTAATAAAAATAATAAACTAAAGCTAGGAATACTGATTACTTTCTCTTAATTGTAATTAGATTAGTTTACTGATTACTCTCTCTGATAAGTAATCAGTTTACTAATTACTTTACTTTTGAGTTGCTTTCTAAAACCAGGGCCCTGTACTATGAAACAGGATTACGGGGTTAGCACGATAACTTCAGGTTCCAGCCTGGTTTATCCGTATCACAAAGGTGGATCACTTTTCACTGTGCTATATCGCAATGCTAACTTATTCTGCCGAGCTAACCTTCCCATTCTTGCCCGGAGCAGGTTAGCTCGGCAGCATAAATTACCAGGACAAAGTTCCAGATTACGGATCAAAACGTATGAAGCACTGCCTGCTGACTGATCCACTTGGAAAATGGCATTGGACGTTAAGATCCCTTATATATATATATTATATATATTAGACTATAGCTCCCCATTCCTAGGAACAAAGATAAGTAGCCTACATTTTAGTTGAATTGTTATAGCACCCATGCCTGGCAATAAATGGCATCTTCTTTTCATAGGCTTACTTCACCTCGAAGAATCTGAGAATATCTCATTCACCTGTTCACACACACATTCACACACCGGCAGTTGCCATGCAAGGCGCTAGCCTGCTCATTGGGAGCAATTTGGGGTTCAGTGTCTTTCCCAAGGAGGAGCCGGGAATCGAACCGCCGACCCTGCGGTCACGACCCCGCTCTACCTCTTGAGCCACAGCCCCCCCCCCCAATATTTATGAAGTAAACAAACCTGGAATGCTTCTCCATCCATGACAGGACGTACTGTGAGACAGACATCGACCCTCAGCACCGCAAATACACCCAGCTCCAGGCTGTCACCCGCTACCTGCAGGGCAAAGAGCCCGACCTGGAGTGTGAGTGTGACGCTCGCATTCTACACACCTGCTGCCAATGGCCTTGGATGAACAATAGATACATATCTGGAATATAAACAGATGGATGTGACTTATTCAGACTGTGTCTGTCTGTCTGTCTGCCCTCTCAGGTGATGAGGTGCTGCTTCAGCAGACCCTATTCGACGCCGTGGTGACCGCTCCGCTGGAAGCCTATTGGACGGCGTTGATGCTCAATTCCAATGGGTACGTGTCCGAAAATATCTGTTTCTTTTACCTGTGTGGTTTTATGCTCTGGCAGCGTTCATATGGGTGGATTATAGACAAAGGTCCGGTCATAATTGCTGCTAACACGACTGTTTTGATTGGCTCATCTTTTCTCCGGGGGTGTGTCTCTAGCGTGGAGGCAGGGATGGAGGCGGCGTTCCTGGGGACTCGCTCTGGCCTCATGAGGCTCATCAGATACGCCGGAGTAGAGGCCAGGGTGGCTAAGTGAGTCACACTACTGACTCTTCTCCTCTCTTCTCCTTCTCTTCTCCATCTCTTCTCTTCTCTTCTCCTCTCTTCTCCCTCTCTTCTCTTCTATTTTCGTTTCCTCTCCCTCTCTTCTCCCTCTCTTCTCTTCTCTTCTCCTCTCTTCTCCCTCTTCTCTTCTCTTCTCTTCTCCTTCTCTCCTCCCTCTCTTCTCTTCTCTTTTCTTCTCTTCTCTTCTCTTCTCTTCTCTTCTCTTCTCTTCTCTTCTCTTCTCTTCTCTTCTCTTCTCTTCTCTTCTCTTCTCTTCTCCCTCTCTTCTCCCTCTCGTCTCTTCTCTTCTCTTATCCTCTCCCTCTCTTCTCTTCTCTTTTCTTCTCTTCTCTTCTCTTTTCTTCTCCTTTCCTTCTCTCCTCCCTCTCTCCTCTTCTCTTCTCTTCTCTTCTCCCTCTCTTCTCTTCTTTTCTCTTCTCCCTTTCTTCTCTTCTCCCTCTCTTCTCTTCTCCTCTCCCTCTCTTCTCTTCTCTTCTCTTCTCTTCTCCCTCTCTTCTCTTCTCTTCTCCTCTCTTCTCCTCTCCCTCTCTTCTCTTTTCTTTTCTTTTCTTCTCTTCTCTTCTCTTCTCCCTCTCTTCTCTTTTCTTTTCTTTTCTTTTCTTTTCTTCTCTTCTCTTCTCTTCTCTTCTCTTCTCTTCTCTTCTCTTCTCTTCTCTTCTCTTCTCCTCTCCCTCTCTTCTCTTTTCTTTTCTTTTCTTTTCTTTTCTTCTCTTCTCTTCTCTTCTCTTCTCTTCTCTTCTCTTCTCTTCTCTTCTCTTCTCTTCTCTTCTCTTCTCTTCTCCCTCTCTTCTCTTTTCTTTTCTTTTCTTTTCTTTTCTTCTCTTCTCTTCTCTTCTCTTCTCTTCTCTCCTCCCTCTCTTCTCTTCTCTTCTCCCTCTCTTCTCTTCTCTTCTCCTCTCTTCTCCCTCTCTTCTCTTCTCCCTCTCTTCTCCCTCTCTTCTCTTCTCTTCTTTCTCTCTTCTCCCTCTCTTCTCTTCTCTTCTCTTCTCTTCTCCTTCTCTCCTCCCTCTTCTCTTCTCTTCTCTTCTCTTCTTCTCTTCTCCCTCTCTTCTCTTCTCTTCTCTTTTCTTCTCCTTTCCTTCTCTCCTCCCTCTCTTCTCTCCTCTTCTCTTCTCTTCTCTTCTCTCCTCCCTCTCCTCTTCTCTTCTCTCCTCTTCTCTTCTCTTCTCTTTTCTTCTCTTCTCCTTCTCTCCTCCCTCTCTCCTCCCTCTCTTCTCTGTAAGCAGAATGTAAGCTCTCAACATCAGGATGTTTTTTATACAAGACTACATTTGTCATCCTTGTCCCACAGGAAGTTCCTGTCTCCAACTGACAAAGAAAACCTTTTCACCGTGGACCACTTTCCTCTGTGGTACCGGCTGGCCGTGGAGAACGTTCCCGGCCGGTTCTACTACTACGTCCCCACAGAGGAGAACAACAAAGGTTTTTCATTATTCATACTTTATTTTAATTAATTGTCAATCCATGAAGAGCTGAATATGATGAAATGTTTTGGTGAGATACTGCATGGTTGATGATTGGTCTTTTTTCTTGTGGCAGGAGGGAAGTATGTCATTGCTACCACAGCAGTGACCGTGTCCTCTAAAGGCAAGACGGCCATAGCTGGAGGTATGTTGTTTGGGTGGCTGGTGTATTGTGTGAGCATGTCGTGATTCTTATGCTGCATTTTGCTGCATGCTACAGTTGGTTGAGTCTGTTTGGTCCTCATGTGAGGCCCACAAGGTTGTTTTCGTGGTTTTGTCTCTATGGCAGTGTAATGGCCCTCACTGATGTCACTTGTTCTTACTGGTGTCACTTATACAAGGCTTCACTGCCAAAGACTGGGATGACCAGTCTGGTCACTTCCTCTAGACAACTGTAGCCTACTTATTGTACGCCGCTTTGGATAAAAGCTAAATGACTAAAATGTAAAAATGTCAATGTTGACTTTGGACCCACTAATGCCTGGTGTGGGCACTTTACTCCATGGTGGGTCTCGTAGTGAGGCTAGACTAGGTAGTGTGTATTGTAAGTTTCTGCAAAGTCGGCTACTGCACATTGTAAATGGATACACTGTTTCTGAAAAAGCTGTATTGTGGTTTAAATCATCAGTCTTTATAGTCCATTTGTTCATATGGGCTGGATGGATCAAAAAAACTATTGGGAAGGACAGTTTAGATAAATAAAGAGTTTATTATTTTCAGCATGGTTAACAGTTCTCCAGGAGAGTTCCAAACCTTTATTGACGGCAGCGAAAACCAAGTGTCAATGTTTCATGTGTATTACACAGAGAAAAAGCAAAGGCAAAATCAAATGAATGAAAGGGCACCATACTAAGAATATATTTTTGCAGTATTGAGTGAATGATTATTAAATACACAGCTACTGAGCTAAAAGTGTAGCCTACTGACTCGACTTAGATCAGTAAAGCTGCAGTTCTGTGCTATGAGCCTGTTACGAGCTAGCTAAGAGCTAGTAGGCCTATTGAGGAAAGATTCCGTCGGCCAAAGTAAATTTAGTTTGCTTTACTAACTTGCTATACTTTGCTTTACGGTCTGTGGGTTTGGATAGGCCCACACTCCCATAAGGCCACAGAAGAATGCCCTGTGCTGCTGATTTATCGATGTATCATAGCAATATAGTAATATCTAAATACGAAAATCTCACATTCTAGCAGGTGCTAGCAGGTGCTAGTACAAGCCTGACTATGGCTATTGATGCTTATTATCTGTTGTTGTGCTAATGTTGTCCTCTAGATGTCAGTATTATTGTTCCCCAGAAGGGACTTAGATCGACCTCTGTATGTTGTATGTGCATTTGTGCATCCGTCACGCATGTACCAGAGTCCACCACCTGGGGGCGCTCGCCACAATTCATTTTTCCCATTGCCAAGTACATTTTGCTTTGTACATAAAAACTATGCTTGGTGTCTCAGTGAATGTCTAGTCTATTCTACTCAGGAGGCCGTCTACTTTATAAAATCCACAAAGCTGAGAGCTTGAGATGTTTAGTAGCTTTTTTGCTGCTTGTTCTACTGTAAATTCTCATAGGTTAGTATCGGGGTGAGGTGCATTGTGGGTAGTTATTAGGCTGGTTGTAGTCGTTATATTCACAACAGAGATCAGATGATTCTTATTCGGTCAGTTGGACAATGTTGGGTGGATAACGGATTAGAGATTGGCTTGGTAACGTCTGTGGGGTTGAGTCAGACAGTACAGGGCAGCTCTCTCTACTTCCGTGTTTGATACTGAGGAGAGTGGAGAGATGCTCGCTCATACGGAGTCTCTCTGGATGTTTCGGACGCAGGCAGCGCAGCTCTGCGAAGCTCCTGCAGCTCTGGGGTCCTGCCCTCACTTCCTGATCTATCACACCCCACCCCGTCCTTCCATTGAGCTGCAAACGCTCAGACATGTACAAACGCTTGCGAGTCGTCAGGAGGATATGCCTGAGGCACAGGTGGACGAAACACAAGATACTACTGTACATACAGGTGTCATATCACACCGAACCTTTCGGTAAAGGTGCAAGTGCTTGGATATTTACAGGAACCAACATACTAGCGCTCTCTGCTTCCGCGATTGAAGTATGGACGTGTGCTCAGAGGCTTGCGGTCTGACGTAAGAAGTCTGTGTGCAAACTTGCCGCAGTACGGGCGTACAGTCCCACAAAGAGCTCATAGTGTACAACCATAAGTTTGAATATTGCTCGCCAACCCCCCCAGAACTCGAGATACGGCTATTGAACCGGCCGCCACAGAGAACAGACGGGGAAATTTATCCCAACTGAATGACGGTCAATGGGGGGCTATTATCCATGCTTATAACGACGATAATCGACTCCAAACTGCTCAAAACCAGGCTAGCTAGATTCTGTAGACCGGGAGGAATCTAATGATGTCCGCCTCTTGACATTTGGTAGATTTTACTGACCTAGATCGACAAGAAGCGATTTTTATCCAGCAACAGCTGTTACACTGATGGAGGACGACAGGTTCATTGTGCACTTGTTCTATGTACTTTCACTACTCCGGTTAGAAAATATCCCTGAAAATAGGTCTCCACTGTTTATCTTCTGAGGATTGATCCATCAGGTGCAATAGACAACACTCAATCAGTCTAAACTGCAACACATTCACATCTACTGTTTCACTAGGCCGATTTTTCTATATATAACTGAGCTAGAACCACAACTGGGACCACCTAAAACAACACGGGATATGAAAATAAGATTTGTTCAACTCAAAATAGGAGAGAAAATAAGATTTGTTCAACTGAAAACAGGAGAAAGTTACAACAATACACTAGACGATCTGATACAGAGTCACGTTTGATTCTCAGTCGAGTTTCCCATTAGCTTGTGCTTCTCAGCTCCCAACACAGAGAGGATAAAGAGGTCCGAACCACGGCCATTACAAAGACAAAGGACAGGCTATCAACCAAGGTGCAAAGGTGCCACACGGCCCCACTTGGGCTTTAAAGCTGAAGGAGATGAACAGAGAACAGGGACTAACACTGTACAGATTGTCCACCAACTATTGGACGAGCTGCAGGCCTCCAATTAGTAGCATTATGTCCACTGTGTTCCAATAGTCACTGGCTGTCAACACAAGCAAAGGACAGCAGAGTATGCCGGCTCCATACATTCCCTCCCCTATGATGACTACAGGGGAAACAACACCCAGAATCCGTAGAGTACTATGGGGGTTGTAGTCCTACTGTAGCACTTGTAGTCCTATAGAGGCAGATCATGGTCAGAAGCTGCTTACTCGGTATCCGTGGACGATCTCGCTCGCCTCCCTGTTGGCCCGCTCCTCGGGGGACGCGGGCGAGGAAATGGTGACGTCCTCGACGTCGGTGTCGGCCTCGGCCCCGCCCTCCGCCATCAGCGGCTGGCCGCGGCTCTTCAGCTCGCGCTGGTACTTGGCCATCAGCAAGGCGTAGATGCAGCCGTAGGCGGCCGCCACCACCATCATCACGCACACCACTCCGCACACCACGCCGGCCACGATCTGCGTGCCCGCCGCGCGCCGCACGCTCGCCGGCTTGTAGCGATGGCGCAGGCAGTCCTCGCCGGCGCCGCCCTGGGGGCCGAAATTGACCCGTCCGACGCAGGGGGGCCGGCTCCCTCGGGGGTCCTCCGGGGGGGGCGGCGACGGGGCCCTTGGCGGGGCTCTCCAGCTGGAGGCAGTAGTTGAACATCTCCACGGGGACGCCGCGGATGTCCCGCCCATTCAGGTCCTTGGGGAAGCTGCATCGCACCGCGTCCACCTGCCCGCCTGGGGACACAGAGAGAGGCGGGGCTGATTGGACCAACACGCGTCTCACAGTCGCAGATACAGCGCCGTCTATGCTGCTCTCTCCAAGACATTCTCTGTCGCCAGGGTTTCTGGTCAAAACGGACGCGCTATCTCCCTCCCTTGTTCTCTGTAAAGCGCATTGTGTTGCCTCTGGGTATGAAATGCGCTATACAAATAAAGCTTTGATTGATTGATTGATTGATTGATCTCCAGTGTGCTACTACCGCTGTAAAATAATACAGCCCCAAAAAATCTAATGGAAGATGTGGCAAACCCACACAAGACACTGGCACAGACAGACGCTGATAAGAGGTATTCTGCTGACTGTAGTCCAGTTTTTCTTGTTCTTAAGCTATTCCCAGTGCCAGGACCTACAGTATATGGTCAGAATCTAGGAATAGAGAGAAGATTAGATGCAAAACCGTAAAAGCCAACTAGGCACTAATGCACACAAACTATAGAATCCAGCCACACCGTGACTATAAAGCTGGCACAAACTCAATGCTAGGTTGTCCGATCAGAGTTCACTGAATCTACTGAATGTCTGTGACTGACCCAGGATCCCGTCTGCTGTTGTACTCAATAAATCTCGAGTCTGATCTACAATTCTGTTCCGGCGTAGGCTACTACTTCCTCTCTACATTGACTCTTCAATACCAATCATCCATCATTTATCAGACGCGTACGCATGCAGACTCACCCCGGTACACCATCCACTCCATCCAGTGCCTGAAGTCCCTCAGCTTGCAGTCGCACTCCCAGGGGTTCCCGGTCAGCTGGAGGTCCCGGAGGGCCACCAGGGGCTCGAAGGCGGCCCTGTCCAGCACCCGCAGCTCGTTACCGGCCAGAGACAGCCAGGCCAGTCCCTGGAGCCCATCCAGCAGGCCCTTAGGCAGCGACGCCATGCCGTTGAGCGACAGGTCTAGGCCCCTCAGCTGCGGCAGCCCCTGGAACGGCGCCGCCCGACCCGCGCCTCCTCGCCACTGGGGGTCAACGCCGCTGCGGTTCCCGGGCTCGGCCGGTGGCGGCGGCGGGCGCAGGGACCCCAGGAGGTTCCCCGAGAGGTTGAGCCACCGCAGGGCGCCCAGGCCGGAGAAGGCCCCGGGATGGAGGCCGGACAGCTGGTTGTGCGAGAGGTCCAGGACCTCCAGGAGGGTGAGGTTGGCCAGGTCGCCGGCGCCCAGGGCGGAGAGGTTGTTGTGGGGGAGGCGGAGGGTGCGGGTGTCGGCGGGCAGCAGGGGCAGCAGGGGGGTGAGGGAGAGCAGGGCCAGGCCGGAGCAGTCGGCAGCGCTGCCGTTGCAGGCGCAGAGGGGCGGGCAGCGGGGGGCGGCACCCGCCACGCCCGCCAGGAGGAGGAGGAGGAGCCCGGGCAGGGCTGCACAGACGGGAGGAGGGAGAGGAGAGGTGGGAGAGGAGGAGAGACAAGTCTTTCTTACTCTCATAGTGTCAGTGTTCTGGATTTTGGTCTGACCGGAATGATTCCCGTGATTCGTCAATCTCCGCCGGTCACCCGGGGTCCCCTGGTGGCTCGTCAGAGGCCTGCCGAGGGGCCTCATGTCTGCTCTGCCCACTCTGGTGCCACCCTAGACGGGCACTGGCATCTGGCTGTCCTTGTCGGTGCCCGTCTTATGCTGCCAGCTATGGAGACCGCCCTGGGAAAGATAGAGGAGTGTGAGAGAGAGAGAGGGAGAGGGAGAGAGACAGAGGGAGAGAGAGAGACAGACAGACAGGGAGAGAGACAGACAGAGGCAGATAGAGAGAGACAGACAGAGGGAGAGACAGACAGACAGAGGGAGAGAGAAAGAGAGCGAGAGACATAGAGAGAGTTGCAGACAGAGGGGGAGAGAGAGAGACACAGACAGGGAGATAGAGAGACAGACAGACAGAGAGAGAGAGAGAGAGCGAGAGATAAAGAGAGAGAGAGACAGACAGAGGGAGAGAGAGAGAGAGAGAGAGAGGTAGTCATCAAATGAGAAATTATACAGGGTGTTGATTGTGAGGGATAAAAATGGTTGGCAAATTTGACCGTCTCTTATGTAATATAAAATATGTTCTGTCGGCTACTGATTAATTAAAACCACCCTAATCTCTCTCACCCAATTTTAGAGCAACATTATTCTATATCAGTCACTGCAGCCCACATGTTCAATCAACTTTTATTTCATCAGGGTTTTGCAGTTACTGTATATTCAATATGCCTACGATTACAGTTCACCACACTATGCACACTGTGCTGTACAGAGATGTAGTCAAAGCTGACTTTCATCTGAGCGTCCACGTTCTGCAACAGATTCTCAAGGAACAAAGAGAACCCGTGTACATCGTTCTGTCCGCTGTCTGCAAGAAATGAAGGTTTGTTTTAGAATTTGCTGTTTTCAAGATTTTCAAGGCTTCTTGCTTTTGTTGATCAGAGCAGTCTGAGGCCCAGAGAGTGAGAATATGGTAAAGAGAGAGAGAGAAAGAGAGGGGGGGGGGTCAAATAATGGTGTGTGTGTGTGTGTGTGTGTGTGTGTGTGTGTGTGTGTGTGTGTGTGTAAGCATTTTTAGAGAGCCACTGAACAGCTGCCTCAAGGTTTTCCCTTTGTCAACGCTCCACAAAGACAGACTCGTCCTCAGTTCTGACTCTCTCAGCCTGTAGTCTCACCCTCACACACCCGGTAGGATGTGGCTCTGTACGAGGTGCCGACACGTATGATGTCACATCCTGTGTTCAACTACGTGCAGGTCGGAGGAGGCGTGGTCAATATTATGTGGGTTGTGTTTAGTTAAAGTGGGTTTGGTTGTAATTTAGTGTCCTTGGTTGTGTTTAGTATAGCGTAAGCTTGCTCGGCTGCAAGGTGTGTGTGTGTGTGTGTGTGTGTGTGTGTGTGTGTGTGTGTGTGTGTGTGTGTGTGTGTGTGTGTGAGTGAGTGCGTGCGTGCGTGCATGCGTGTGGTTCATACTGTATCAACCTTGATTGGCTGAGTCAGACTTGGATGCGCTAGACCAGGTTTTCTCAGTGAGTGGTTCTGGTTGGCCCACTCTCTCAGAGCGTGTTTACACAAGATCTGCTCTGGGGTCAGTTGACTCGCCGTTCCACCTCTGCGGTCTCCAGACTGTGTGTGCGGTTAGACTGACCTGCTCCTCTCAGCGAGAGAGAGACCACTGGGTAAAAGCTTGTTTCCTTGCTGTTCTACAGCTATTAAATGGTAAATGATAAATGGACTGCACTTATGTAGCACTTTTCCACTTTAGCGGCACTCAAAGCGCTTTACAATGGCCTCTCATTCACCCATTCACACACACCAATGGCGGTAGCTGCCATGCAAGGTGCCAACCTGCTCATTGGGAGCAATTTGGGGTTAGGTGTCTTGCTCAAGGTTGACTATAAATTGATTAAAGAGCTAATTTGCCGCAAGTTAATTCGTCATACCGTTTTTGTTTTTTTTACTTTGGCCATTCAGAGATGAGTATGTTCAATATCCATGGGAACATCAGTATAGGTGGTTCGGTTACTTCCTTGTACCTATGACCACGCCCCCCGGTGTGTCATCCCCCCCACAGCCAATCAGAATGTCGAGTAGATGCACTCTGGGGTCAGCTGATCTCTCCCGTGCCCATCTGTCATCCTGATTAGAGCGCCCGGTCCGAGCAGCTGCAGAGCGGCCAGTAAGAGGATGATCAGCTCAGCCGCGGCGCCCTCCCAGACGCTGGCCACGTCATTGCGGGCGCGTCCGTCCGCTCACGTCAAACGACGTGGAGTGACACACACACGCGCACGCCAGGGTACAGGGAGGTCGACTACAAGCTTATAATCTCCGAGCTTTTCACTCTGGGGTGAGGGGTCATACGTCTGTACAGAGCACTCTCGTGCAAAACAGAAGTTATATATAAAGTAGTTATATACTGTACATACATACATACACACACACACACACACACACACACACACACACACACACACACACTCTGCCCAGTCGAGGATTGGCATAAAAGAGGTACGATTGAGAGTGAAGGGTGGGCTTGTCAATTTAATTTAGCTTTTAACAGAAGACATCTTTGATCACACTCCTTCATTTACTCGCTCACACACACCATCCGCCTCTCTCGCTCTCTCTCTCTCTCTTTCTCTTTCTCTCTCCCTCTCACTCCCACTCTTTTTCTCTCCCTTTTCCTCTCTTTATCTCTCTCCTCCTCTCTCTCTCTCTCTCTCTCTCTCTCTCTGTCTCTCCCTCTCTTTCTCTCTCTCTCTCTCTTTCTCTCTCTCTCCCTCTCATTCTCTCTCTTTCTCTCCCTTTTCCTCTCTCTTTCTCTCTCTCCCTCTGTCCCTCTCTTTCTCTATCTCCCTCTTTCTCTCCATCTCTCTCTCCCTCTCCCTTTCTCTCTCTCCCTCTCTCTCTCTCTCTCCCTCTCTCTCTTTCTTTCTCCCCCTCTCCCTCTCTCTTTCTCTCTCTCACTCTCTCTCCCTCTCTCTCCTTCTCTGTCTCCCTCTCTCTTCCTCTCTCTCTCCCTCTCTCCCCTTCCTCTCTCTCTCTGTCTCTCCCTCTCTCCATCTGTCTCTCCAATGGCCTGATCCTTGATTTTAACTTAATTTTATTGCACCAATAAAGGGTCAAAGGTCTCTCTCTCCCTCTCTCTCTGTCTCTCCCTCTCTCCATCTCTCTCCATCTCTCTCTCCCTCTCTCCATCTCTCTCTCCATCTCCCTCTCTCTCTCCCTCTCTCTCCATCTCCCTCTCTCTCTCTCTCCATCTCTCTCTCCCTCTCTCTCTCCATCTCCCTCCCCCTCTCTCATTCTCTACACTTCACTTCTAAACCCCCTGTCCACCCCTGAGTCCTACTCAACAGACGTCCATGTTGTCTGTTGTTATGGACACACAGAGGTACAGTGAAGTCTGTCACACTGAGGTAAACAAGCTGTAGCTGCTGGGTTTCTTTTCCGTGTCCAATAATCTCTTATTGAATTACACGCCTGTGAGTAAAGCTTGAGGTGCAAGAACAACAACAAGAGCAAAGAGCTGGCATCAATAATTAAATGTCCACGGCTCAAGAGAAAAATGAGGAGGGCTGGTACAGAGGAGACCTGCGAGCGCGAGCGAACGCACACCTGAGCAGTTCTACCTCAGGAGCAGGGGTGCGGGGAGCACACACACATTGTCCTCCAGCGTGGGTTTGGGCTGGAGACGGTCCGTCCACCGAAGGACCGGACGTCTCGCAAGTGCACCGTCATCCCGCTCAGAACACTCGACCGGCGGGTCTCAAACGCGCCGCAGGCTGAGATTAGGAGGGAAGCTTGGAGATAAGGACCGGAGCTTATTGTACAACAGACCCCAGGAAGAATAGTCGCTGCTGAGGTAGTGTGTAATGGGGATCTGAAATAAAGAATAAAGGACCACGGTCTCAATCCTAAAGTGCTATATAGGCTGAGATTAGGACCAGGATCTCAATCCTAATGTGTTGTATAGGCTGAGATTAGGACCAGGATCTCAATCCTAATGTGTTGTAAAGGCTGAGATTAGGACCAGGATCTCAATCCTAAAGTGCTATATAGGCTGAGATTAGGACCACGGTCCCAATCCTAATGGAGGTTCGACGTTAGGACAGTTTGTTATGATTCCAGATGCCAGACAGAATAGACCCCCCCCCCCCCCCCCCACAGCAGCAGCAGCGCCCACTACATAATGTCCCTTTAATTCTCCAAAAACATCCTTTACATTGAAAAAGAATACGGAGACCTCTACTGTATCACCTTCCTCGACTCAAACGACACAAGGAGCGTTCATGTGTTGTTTGCGGAGACATGCTTTGTCAGGTGACTGTCACTTTTACAGTAGCTAGGGTTGGGTTTTAGATGCCTGCCTGCAGTCGTGCTTCACCTGTAGTAATAAAACTTTACTGTATTTCTCCCCAGGGGGCCTGCGTCTTTCTGCCTCTAATAACAGCACTGGCTCTGCTGCAGCTGTAGTCAATGACACTTTCTCTCCTGAAGGGTACGGATCAGCTAGTTTTCTGTAGAATCCTGTCAGACTGTCAGAAAATAGGAAGGGAGCTGGTTTTCGCCGGCAGAATTATAATCATTTTACCTGCGGAACAGACCCACTGCGTTACTGTAAGCCGAAATGAATACAGTGTGAATATTCTCATGAATACAGTGTGAATATTCACATGAATACAGTGTGAATATTCTCAGGACATACACACAGTACAGTAGGCGATGCTTCCCTTCAGACAGATGTGTTGCAGAAGTGCGTGTAGACACGCACACACACACAACACACACACACACAACACACACACACGCACGCACTCACCATCTGCTAGTCCTTGAGCCTCCAGAAGTGTGAAGTGAACACTGGGAAGTGGCGGAGTCTTCTGTCCTTCCTGGGCGGAACGGCCGAGCGAGAGAGAGAGGGAGGGGCTGCTCCGGCTCGGCTTTCAGGTCGGATTCTGAGCCCCGCGCTCGGACACCGGTGTTCCAGAGGGAGGTATCCCTCCTGGAGAGACGCACGCTCTCTCTCGCTCTCTCTCTCTCTCTCCCTCCTATTCCCGAGCGAGCGCTGCTCCTCCCTGCTGTGTCGTCTCTGAGCACCGAACGTCCAGAGGTGCCGTCTAGATTAGAGCGAGCGTCTGTGGGCGCGCGTGTGTGAGAGGGAAGGGGAAAGTGTGTGTGTGTGTCTCAGAGAGGCTTAGCGTGTTGTAGTTTTATTTATTTTTGCGATATCCTGTGTGTGTGCCGTGCAGTTACTACAGTTACTGTATGGTGGTGCTATGTGTGTGAGTGGGTGTGTCTGTTTGTTTCTGTGTGTGTGTGTGTGTGTGTGTGTGTGTGTGTGTGTGTGTGTGTGTGTGTGTGTGTGTCGTGTGTGTGTGTGTGTGTGTGTGTGTGTGTGTGTGTGTGTGTGTGTGTGTGTGTGATTGCACTAAGCTCAGTTTGACAAAAAATAGTAACATTGGAGTGTGGTGCAGCTGTGCAAGCACTCGCTGAATGAGAGTGTGTGAGAGAGAGAAAAGGAGAGAGCAAAAGAGAGGGATGTGAGAGGGAGGAGAGAGAGAGAGAGAGGGAGAGAGAGGGATGGAGAGGGAGGAGAGAGAGAGAGGGAGAGAGAGGGATGGAGAGGGCGGGAGGGCGAGAAAGGGGGGGGAGGAGAGAGGGAGGAGAGAGAGAGAGAGGGAGAGAGAGAGAGGGAGAGGGATGGAGAGGGCGGGAGGGAGAGAAAGGGGGGGTAGGAGAGAGGGAGGAAGGGAATCAGCTGATATAGCCCAGTGCTCGATGGAAGAGGGCTGTTGCAAAGCGCGGACACTGAAAAGAGACTGGTTCTCTCCCAAAAGAATAGAGTGAAGGTCATTTGTGACTGGTGCCAGTGTGGTGTGTGTGTGTGTGTGTGTGTGTGTGTGTGTGTGTGTGTGTGTGTGTGTGTGTATATTGTAGTCTTTGTATATCTCAATGGTATGTGTGTGTGTGTGGGGGGGGGGGGTTTTAGTCTTTGTATACAATATATCTCAGTGGTGTGTGTGTGTCTGTGTATTTTAGTCTTTGTATATCTCAATGGTGTGTGTGTGTGTGTGTGTGTGTGTGTGTGTGTGTGTGTGTGTGTGTGTATTTTTCATTACTCTCAACCCTACGGTGCACCTGGAGAAGAAGCTACTGCAGCAGAAAGGTTATAAACAGCCGTGCTGCCCTGTTGGCCTGAGCCAGAGGCCCTGTCACAGATAATCATCATGTCATTATGAGGAGACCCACGCTGTCCTTGACTCATTCTGCTTCGTCATTGATCGCTCTGTCAAGGTGGGATGACTGAGCGGGAGGAGTGAGCCTGTTGATTGGCTCTCACCCCATTCTGTCCAATCAGAGGGCACCACAAAGTTATTGTTCCCTGTAGCTGGGGTTGGCTGGGGGAGGAGGGTGTGGTTTCTGTCATCGCGCTGTCAGACAGAGTGACACAGTGAGTGATTGTCTCGGGCAGCTTGTGTGTCTTTGTGTCCGCTAGGCTGCAGGTGAGCTGTGCTGCTGTCTTGGTTGGCTGCTCATTAGCAGAGTGTGCAGACAGGTGATTTAAGCTGTGTGTGTGTGTGTGTGTGTGTGTGTGTGTGTGTGTGTGTGTGTGTGTTTGTGTGTCTTTGCGTGTGTGCGCCTGTGTTTCTCTGTGTGCCTGCATTTGAATGAGTGTGTGTGTGTGTGTGCGTGTGTGTGCGTGTGTGTGGGGGGGGACATATATGGGTGTGTGTGTGTGTGTGTGAATATGAATACTTTGCATCTTGTTTTACTGGGCATCGTCGTCATCATCATCATCATCATCATCATACCAGCTGTGGCGTCTATAAAACCCAGCCCATCGCCTCCCAGCTGTGCGCCGCGGCAAAGACAAACGGCCGTGTTAAGCCCCACCGCTAGCCGGGCGCCGCCGCGGGCGCCGGGCGTGTTTATCGAGCCTGACCCCCACCTAGACAGGATCTACCCGTATCACACACACTCAGCTCAGCGCTGTTTGCACAGCGGCCATTTGCATGCAAATGGAAGCCGTTTGAGAAGCTGCCAACAGCTCAGAGGTGAACTTCAGGTCTAATTGATTTCTTGTCCTCCGTAATTCAATTCGACCGCAGACTTTCACCGAAAAAAGAAACTAAATGGAGGAGTTCGCTTTTTTGTGTTTTAATTTTTTTTTGTAGCTTCCGTTTTTGCAGAGTGTCATCTGGCCGTGTTTCCTCTCTATTCTTAGCGGTCGGGGTGCAGATGTCCTTGGAAATGCTGGAGAGGAGAGTCTGGGCCGTCGCTAAACAGGTGAGTGAGGAATACGTGTGCACGTGCATGCACGCACACACACACACAGACTGAAACACAGACAGGAAGACACACACACACAGACTGAAACACAGACAGGAATACACGCGCACACACACACACACACAATGGCTTACGACATGCTTGGGCAACCTCCGCCCATAGCCCGACCAGCCTGGTGATGTATTACACCATTGGCACAGTAGCTACTGTACAGCACCTGTACATTGAAATAAATGACACGATATCTGTCCGAACGCACTGCGCTGACCATGTATTATCCTCACGACCGCTCGACCTCTGCGTTAGGAGCGCATCTTCTCCAATGCAGGAAAATCGAATGTGCATCGGCGATGTAATTTGTTCTTTGAGGAAAGTGGCGTCACGCCTGTACAGGTGATTCACCTGTTGAAGCAGCTGTCTTTATTTCAATCAGTGGTCACACTTTACAATAAGGGTCACAAAAAACATTAGTTAACTGTTAACTAATGCTAATTTAGGGTTAGGTTACTAATATTAATTAATACATTAGTTAAGGTTAGGGTTAGGTGAGTTAACCTTAGTTAATATAAATAACATTAGTAAATGGTTAATAGAGACATTAGTTAACTGTTACTTAATGCTTAATAATGCGTTAACTAATGCTTATTAATGTACCCTTATTGTAAAGTGTTACCCAATCAGTCAATCACACATCATATGATTATCCCTTCCTCTCTGCTGTATCTGTCGCTTCCTTCTTCTTCTTCTTCTTTTTCTTCTGCTTCTTCTCTGTTGCTTCCCGATCTTCACCGATAGCCCGAGGACACAGACGTAAGTACACAACTGTTGCTTGTTATTATGGCGGGGTGTGGGCCAGTTCCATATGACGCCCAGCAAAGCCGTCCATGATTAATCTAACCCTAGTAGTTGACCTAAGGACCCGTGACCTTGAACTTGACTCCCCTCTCTCCATCTCTATCTCTCTCTCCTTTCTTCTCTCTCTCTCTCTTTCTCTCTTCTCAGTGTAGTGTCATTGAAGGCATCTGTCCTCTCAGCTGTGAAAGCATTGTGAGTACCGCAAGGTCAGAGGTCACCTCCCATTCCGTTAATTAATAATTATATCCCCCTGGGAAATTGTAGGGCAACTAAATTGAATTGTACTATAAATATATCAAAGCGCTCTGTGCCCTGTATTAGATTAGAGTGTGATCTATGTGGATGGGCTTTAAACCACAGTCAGGTTTACATCAAGCTGTTTGACTACGTTCCTTCTGTTTTAAACACAGTCACATTATAAATACAGACCAATAGGTTGCTCTACAGACTGTTCAAACACACATACTGTAGTATATCATTCGTATGAGTTTAGATAATAACTATGAACGTGTTACTATGGTGTGTACGTAATGTTTCACTCATTTTGAATGTCTGTTTCTTTGTCTCTAGGATGTTAACTGTTACCTTGTGGACAACAATGGCTTCATCATAGTGTCCAAAGAGAGAGCTGAGGTGAACGCTCAGTGACCAGCTGAACAAATCCATACTGAAATGATAACACTGTAACACCTGACTAAAGTCCATTCAAACAACATAGACCCTATGTCACTTATGTAACCATTACTAGCCTTGTCTATAATGCGTCATATTCAGTTTGTTGTGTAACAATTAAGGTAAGAGAAGAAGAGAAAACGGATAAGATATAGTGTGTATTCAGAGCCAGCGCCAGCACCAGACATATGGTATGCCAAGTGTCTCTCCAGAGAGAGGGAGAGAGAGATAGGGAGAGAGAGGGGGAGAGAGAGAGAGAGGGAGGAGAGAGAGAGGGAGAGAGAGATAGAGGGAGAGAGAGAGGGAGAGAGAGAGGGAGGGAGAGAGAGGGAGGGAGAGAGAGGGAGAGAGAGAGAGGAGAGAGAGAGAGAGAGAGAGGGAGGAGAGAGAGAGGGAGAGAGAGATAGAGGGAGAGAGAGAGGGAGGGAGAGAGAGATAGAGGGAGAGAGAGAGGGAGAGAGAGAGGGAGGGAGAGAGAGAGGGAGGGAGAGAGAGGGAGAGAGAGAGAGGAGAGAGAGAGGGAGAGATGGAGAGAGCAGAGCATGATTACTGTGTCATAAGGTGGTATCCATAAACAACATCTGGAGCACTCATAGGATTTGAGAACTTATATGGTCCTCATCCCTTTCAGATTAGCACAGACAGGGTCTAGCCCCGCCCTGGACTCGCTGCTGGGCGCTAGTGATCTGACCATGGATTAGGGACATACTTAGAGTAGGACGATGGAGAAATATGCCGGGGATGGATCCCCCCACCTTTCGGGATGCTAACCGCTTTGTAGCTCCGATGGTGATGAACCTGGATCGTACCATTAAGCGTTGGAGGGGTGTCTGTGGTGTTTTGGCCTGGCCTCATTAACCTTCATATACTGTACTATCAGCATCTAAGACCATCTAAGGCCCGGCCTGCAGGCGACACACAGCCAGACCAACGCCCTGCCAAACAGCTGCCCAGATCTGCAGGTCCAGCTGTTCCCACTGTGGCCACATGAGTCTTAGCACGCATGTACGCACACCTCTGACCCTTGACCCCGACGGGGGGGGGGGCGTTTAGAGTCGGCACTACAATATATCGCGAGGGTTAGCCCTTTTTATCATGGAGTTACACTGTACCTTGAGTGAGATGGGTGTTGTTTAATAAAGGGTTTAGAGAAAAGTACTTATGGCTCACGGCGGACGCACCCTCTCTCAATCATTCACACACACACACACACACACAGTGGGTCCCTTGTACCAACACTGCCATCGCTGTCAGCCTCAGATTAGAAGCATTTTACACCAACACCAACCCAGGGGTTCACATATTTAAATCTGCTCATTTATTCACTATGTTTATGTCTCGAGCATACTGCAAGCTAAGCAGATATTCGTGATGAAGTGCTTCCCCCAACGTTTTGCTGAGGCTTGTTCTTTTGACAAAGTTTGTGGGAAAGCCGAGCGTATCCCTTTCCAGCGGAGAGGGATTGTGGGTAAGGCTGAACATTGCCAAGCACAGTAAATATTTAATCGCAGGAGAAAAAGAGGGAGTGCTGACTTCAAGAAATGGGTCACAGAATCGAGTTACATAGATTATCTGGCGGAGCCTGCTGAGGTGTAGTATGACAACGCAGAATCAAAGCCCACCGAAGGCTGTCGGACTACACAGCGTGCGCCGTATGTCGCTGGGACAGATTTCCATGAAGTGACGTTGGCCTCGTCACCGCCTCGCCGCTTAGGCCTAGTTGATTTCCGTCGCTCGGACAGGTAGGCGAGCAGTGTTTGCTGAAGCTCTCCCTCTGAAACACTGCGTCGGTTTTATTCCACAGCATTTCCCATGCAGTTGGGTAAATAGAATGTCAAGTTCCATTCCGGGCCCGGCTCCAGGGAGCTAACCAGGCAAACACTGCAGCAACAACAACAACAACAACGACGACGACGACAAAAGCCACTGGGAACTCCCCCCTCCCCGCCCCAAGATTGAAATAACGTGTCAGCCGCAGTTACAGAGAACGAGGCGAGAGGAACTCGTGAATATGTGTCCAGCGCTGCTAAAACAAAAGTAGACTGAATAATTCACAGCGATGCAGCTCTGGCAGGCGAGCCCAAAGAGGGAGGGCGCTCTGACTGAGGTCATGAGCCAAGTCACCATCACACACCCCTTCTACTAAAAACATCTGTGTGTCTGTTTACATACAGTTACATCATGTGAACACAAAGCACACTAGTAGAAATGATGGTAACAGATTAATACACGTATAAATGTATGAGAAACAATAAGTACCTGGGATCTTAAAGAGTTGTTCAGTGGGGTCATGCTGGTGAATGTTAGTGATACAGAATGAACATGGCTGCTAACACTCATTGACCTACAGCACTTACTGAGGTTAGTTTAAAGTAGTTTGACGTATTTCCGATGCAAACAAGCTATGAGGGTGGGACATATGTTTAGAGCAATTTGATTGGAACATTGAAAAGTGGATGGGTTTTAAGAACTTTGGATAGATTCGATGGAAGGATAGCGTTGATTGACGGGTGGATGTTGTGAGATTATTGGCCTGAAATCTAAGGTACCTGTTGTCGTCATTGCACGTGACCTACCGTTTTCCAGGAAGTAAGAAATTATATACTTTGATATAAGATTACAACAAAAGTAGAATTTAGTAATTTTTTGGGGCATACATCGTTGAATAGGTGAACACTATGACCAATTATGTGAACCAAAATGGGACAGAATGCTTTTTTCATTTCAGTGCGACTTTAAGAGCACTGCTGGGTGTCACCAATCTAACTGATCTGCTGTTATGATATCCTCTCTATGAATTAATATACACTCTGTGATGTCTTGCTTCTTTGAAATGTCTAGTTAATAATAGTTTGTGAATAGGTGGAGATCTAACCCTTTTGTGTAATGTCCTCTGTAGGTTGGACGGTTCTTCGGTGAGGTGGACGGGTCTGTGATGGCGTCGCTGATCAAGTCGGGCATGTATAAGAAGTATGTGGCTACGTACAGTTATGTTTCATCAATAAAATATTTCATATACAGTAGTGTGTAATACTATTACCAGCTCAGTGGCCTTGTGGTTAGAGTGTCCGCCCTGAGATTGGGAGGTTGGGGGTTCGATCTCCGGCCGAGTCAAGGCTATAAAAATGGTACACAAAGCCTCCCTGCTTGGCACTCAGCATCAAGGACTGGATTGGGGGTGAGTCCGTGACATACTGTACTAGCGTCATGTCCAGGGGGTGGACTTGTACATCAAGTTGCCTCATGCTAAGGAATCAGGAGATAGGCTCCTGCCTTATGGGCCACTCGGTTCGAGAGCCATTGGTTCTCAAGGATATTTACTATAATGCTATCAAAGGTTTTGCAAGAGGAAAGTGGTTCTATATGGAAACCTACCAACCTACCAACCTGTATTTGCTTCCTGTTTCTCCTACAGGGTTTCCTTGTTTGATTACCAGGGCATGTGTAAAAGCGGCCACCATCACGGCAACAGTGCTCGGCCGCTGCTCAGTGTAAGTCACCCAACACACAGTTGTTACTGATGATGATCGGCCTGTGAGATACTGAACACTGGCTTTTTGTCTCGTGCCTCGCAATGTAATTAACCTCTTGTTCCATGTTATCTGCAGCCATTCTATGGCCTTGCGGCAATACTGAAGTGGATCTTCTCAAATGCTTTGATGTAAGTGTGGCCTTTAGTCTTTGACACTGTAAATGGGCTTGGCACAGTGCTATTGTCATCACTTAAGAGGTTGGCTAAATTGTTCTCTCTAATAACCCCGTTAACAGGTTCTTCCTCGACCTCAACTTCTGTGGTCTGTGGCACTCCGATTACTTCGTAGACGGTAAGACGTTCTGTTGGTGCTTGAAGTAACGACAGCCGTTGAAAAGAGGAGGATTTAGACAGAGATTCAGAAACATACCTTAAAGCTCAATGAGATAACTTTTTTATGGTTCAATATTCACCTTTACTCGCTATTAGTTTATGAATTGGCCTTAGCAAGACCCCAAAAATCATTTTCGTGAGATGAGACTGCATGAGACCCTGTGAATTTATTATTATTTTAGAATTTCGGTGTACTGGCTAGTACACTGGCGGGAAATCTTGTGGTGGAAACGGAAGTGACACGTTTTGCGTGTCAAGAAGACAACAAACACTTCGCCCCGCGAAACGAAATCTACATGCACATAAAAGATAGAAGACCAGTATTTACCTGCATTGAAGCCATCCCTCCAGAAAGTAGATACAATCTTCCATCCAGTCTCCGCCACACGTGTTTGTTATCATTTTGTCCCCCATCATTACAGCGAGTGAGTGGGGGATTATGGGAAGTGTAGTTCTTAAAACGCAGTGCCGATTTGATCACGACCAGAGGGGCTGCCAAAGTGCCGAGTTATCTCATGTAGCTTTAAGATGGAGTCATTAAATAAAATGTGAAAGAGAGGCTCGTATTGGCTCTGTATGCAACGCCATATCCCCTTCATGAGTCATATGTTTGACATATGTTTGTCATTTACAATTCATTTTCTCTCCTCAAAATGGTTGGCTCGCCTATCATAATGGCTTTGCGCTGATCCCAATGTCATCCAATGCCTCCTCTGTCACCGTCACCTCATCCATCATCAATCATGTCCTGGACCTGTCCCTGTTCATTCCTCACTGTGGGTCACTGCATACAGCCAAGGCTGGCTACCATACAAGTGAGTTGTGACCCCTTTGGAAATGTTAGCTGGTAGATACAATAGAGTATAGTGGGGGGTAAGAGCCGTGTGTGTGTGTGTGTGTGTGTGTGTGTGTGCGCGTGTGTGTGTGTGTGTGTGTGTTTGCGTGCATGTGTGTGTGTGTGTGTGTGTGTTTGCATGCAAGTGTGTATGCATGTGAGTGTGTGTGTGTGTGTGTGTGTGTACAAACAGTAGATGCACTTGCATGTGTGTTTTCTCAAAACTCGTCCGATCTCGTTGCTCAGCCCATAAACAGAAGAGAGTGGAGATGATGCACCCGTGTGACACGGCGTACCCTGGCTTCCTCTACGACCACTCCATCTCCCAGACCAACAGCCTCATCAAATGTGGACGCTGTCAGAAGTACGCACACACACACACACACACACACACACGCACACACGCACACATACACACACTTGCATGCAAACACGCACACACACAGACACACAAACACACACACAGACATGTGCACGCACTCACACACACACATACGCACACACAGACACACACACACACACATACACACACGTGCATGCAAACACGCACACACACAGACACACAAACACACACACACAGACATGCACGCACTCACTCACACACGCACACACACACTCACACACACACACACACACACACAGTCACACACAGACCTTGGTAGTGTTACCATCCTGTGGCCAACCTGATACCGTTTCTCATCAGTAGAATGTTCTAAAGAACACTTCACTACCTCCTCCATCTTGTATGTGTTCCACCTCAGTGCTCCTAGAGTGATGTGAGGACATGTTGTGTTCCAGGATGTTCGTGGTCCAGCAGGTGCCTGACAGTAACCTGCTGATGATGGTGGTCCAGGCGGACTGCGACTGCTCACGCCAGTACGCCTCCATGACCCTGGAGCCCAAGGAGATCAAATATATCCTTTCGTTTGTCTGTCTGGGACGGTAGGCAATAATAATAATAACATTTCTGTCATAAAGCCAATCAAGGCTGAAAGAAGAACATACCCCCAAATAGTTCTGTGACGATTTCACCAATAAACCCCGTGATTTCTTAACTGCTGTGCACATAACGCTTCGGTGAAGTGTAACAGGATGAGGTCTCAGAAAGTCCGCCGGCGCCCGGAGTCCTGCCACGCCTACCATCCCAAGGTCAGCCTACACGCTCTTCTTTCATCCAAATAGTTTCTCTCAACTTGACCGAGTGTCGGGTGGCTTACTGTTTACATTTCCATCTTCTCCGGTGACTCTCAGGAAGACGCCAAGGACTGCGGAGGAGCGTCGGAGATCTCCCTGTCCAGGGTTCTCCTCCTGGCCTCGCTGGCCTCCTCTCTGCTTCTCCACAGGTGGACATGACCAAGCCCCTCCCTCCCCTTGTGCTCGCCACGGATTGACCTGAAAAAACAGACTAAACAACCATCTCTTTTTGTTTTTTTGTACTACACCTTTTTAAACTGTGTAGTGGATCTACACAGCGGGTGTCTCTGGAGCAACAAAATAAGGGCTATTTTGTAGTATGACTCATTTTCCCGCACTGAGATAAGATAGACTTAAAAGTCAACAAAGAAATTTGGATTTCTTTCAAATGCGCCATGGGATTTTGAAGTTGTTTGTTGACATGTGAGTGACCAGTGATGACCAGGAGACCGTCGTTTCAGTTGAGATGCTAAAACGGAGACGCTTCGCTGATGAGCAGCGCCCTCTGCTGGTGAACTTGACACAGTGCAGCCTGGTGGACAGCCGCTCGGAATGTTGATCTCGGCTAGAGAATCGTTGCCATATAAACTGCAGTATGCACATTCATAGGAACATAGGGATGTAGATTATTTTTTTATTTTGATACGTATGCAGTACACAGATGCATTTATACTGTTTTATGTCACACATTAATAACCGAAAAATAGTTTTTACATGACGAGGAACATGTCATCAAAAGAGTCATGTGTTGGATCTGATTGCTGTTATGTCTAGAACATTCCAATGACCTTGACCTGAAAACGTCTTAAATTCTCTGTTTTAGTCAGGGTCCTCTGTTGGCCTAGTTGGCCACATGAAGGCAGGACATCTCAGTACATTTGGATATGATACTGTATGCTGCCCAGTGTTGTATTTCATAATAGTTTTGCAGAGGGTTACACTATGGGCCTTTAAGCGAAATGTACAGTATGAACATTCCAAAGGTATATGACAGTTTACCTTATAATGATAATTTATTAAAAGATCCATATGACAGATGTTTGAATGGTAACAGTATGCAATCTTCTGTTTTATTGAGGGATAATTTCAGAGATTTGATATAGGATTAAAATGTTGGAACAGCATGAACTGTAATATAGTCAAAGGATGCACATAGCATAGAGATGCCATAGTGCTTTAACAATTGACACTATTTACAGTACAATAAATATGTTAAAATGTGTCTTGTTTCTTTTTATTTACTCCATTCTCCTGCTCACTAATTGGTAATGAATTCCATGGTCTAAAATCCAAAAGTCATTCCCGTTTGGGTTCTAAAGGCTGAATTATCGACTAATTTTATTTACAGCATATTCACTAGCATGCACAGACCAGCTTGCTGTAAATCTGTTACCATTATTATTGCTAGCTATGCAAATAAACACGCGCACACGTGCACACACACAAGCTAGTTAATACACTTATAATGCAGATGTAGTGTGGTTCCAGGAGCGAACAGACTTTTCTTGTGGGAAAGGGGGATTATTATATATCATAATGCTCAGATCACATCACTATCGCTGAGGAAGGTTGAATAAACCTGCTGGGTTTTGAGAAACAGAAGACAGAAGAGCAGTACTAGTTACAGTACTGTACTACAGAATGTTTTCATTCTCTCAAAAAACTCTTAAAAGGTCAGAAAACACGAAATATTGTTTGATAATTTGCTCTTGCGGTAATTGAAGGTGCGGTAACACTTTAAAATAACTCTTATACTGTAAATAGATCATTCACAAACTGTTAGTTATTAATGTGTTAAACGCTTGTTAATAGTCAGTTAATGATTTACAACTGTCCCGTATAGTTAATAGATCATCCACAAACTGTTATTACTGAATTAATGACTTGTTAAATGTTTGTTAATAATTGGTTAATGATTTAAACTACAACTTATAAATAGATCATGAAAAAGCGATTAGTAAACTACTTACTAATGACTTGTTACGTTTTAGTTAATAGTTGCAGTTTTAAATCATTAACCAACTATTAACAAACATATAATAAGTCATTAATAACTCATTAACAGTTTGTGGATGATCTATTAACCATTTAAAAGGGGTAGTTACTGTATTCTTAAGTGTTACCAAAGGAGTAACAATGTAGCTACACGAATTAGGCTATTCTTTCTGCTCTTTCTGCTTTACGTTTCAAGACGAACGGAGGGAGAATGGTGAAGGGGTCAGCAGTTTTCTGGGCCTGGTTCAATGAGCAGATTTTCCAGTTCCATGTAGGCCTTAACTAAAATTGCATCTAGCGCGATAAACCTAGGATTATCATACATTTTACCTTTTCAGATTATTGCTACTGCAAGACTTCCTGAGAAAGTCAAACAGAGGAGGCCATGGCTGCCGGGTGTTCCAGGACCATCCCAGGTCCATCCCAGGACCATCCCAGGCGCTCTCCTCTGTGGGGTTCGATTCCTCCCTCATCGGAGGCTTCAGAAAGCCTGTCTGACCTTTGACCTCATGGCCTCCGTGGGCAAGAGAGAGACTACCAGCTCCTTCCCCGTTACCAGCCATGCGGTTGCCTGCTCAGCCTGTCTCTCCTACAGTTGCCACTCCTGATTCCAAGATGGGTCCTACTGTCCACCTACCCGACTTCCCAATGACCGTAATGACTCCGTGTTGGAAGCCACCCCTACTTGTGTAATGCCTCCTAGGCCCACCACACACATGCCACCACACCTGCCAGCTGGCCTGGGTGCCAGCCTGATGACCTGGGTGCCAGCCTGATGACCTGGGTGCCAGCCTGATGACCTGGGTGCCAGCCTGATGACCTGGGTGCCAGCCTGATGGCCTGGGTGCCAGCCTGATGGCCTGGGTGCCAGCCTGATGGCCTGGGTGCCAGCCTGATGACCTGGGTGCCAGCCTGATGCCCGACACGTCGGCCCACCCAATAATCCAGGCGTCTGTTTCTCCTGCCACCCTACGTGCCAGCCTGGTAGCTGCCCTGGATGGATGGATGGATGGATGGATGGATGGATGGATGGATGGATGGATAGATGGATAGATAGATGGATGGATAGATAGATAGATGGATAGATAAATAAATAAAGTATCTATCTATCTATCTGCCAGCCCGACACCTATCCCACCCACTAACACAGTGCCGTATGTGAAGACGGGATTGACATCCAGTACCACTCAGACCACCACTCAGGCTGAGCAGAGGGGCCAGTTCTGCCCCCCAAGATGAGAGCCAGTGAGCCAGGCAGGCGAGGGAGGGAGTTTGGATTCGTGTGCTGGAAAACATCAACAAAAATCACCAAATGTCTTTTATTGATTGAACATAGATTTGTGTACATTGAAGTACAGTCGCGTTCATACATGAACATTCTCCGGTGATGGAGATGGAAAACCCTCGGTCAGCCAGTTAAGAGCAGAGCACAGGAGAGGCAGTCTTACCTTTCTTCATCTCTCTTCCTTTAACGATACATTCAAGCAAATATACTGTATGCAGATCGGTTACATTGGGTGAATAACAGATGTCCCATAACACATTTGGATTCCAGGAAGATGTACAGTGAAATGATACTCTGGCCTACTCAGCATGAGTCTTAAAGTAGATTGAAGTAAGAATAAATATCAAATAGTGAGAAGTATTTGATATTTTACAAACCTAAAGATCAATTTAATTTCAGAGGGGTAGCAACTTCCTGACATACTGGACAGTAGATCACATCTTATACAATAGTGGATACAGTAGATCACATTTGAATATGTCCTGTACACGATAGTGGAGACTGTAGGTGTAGCACTCTGCTAAACACACACAGGAGCAGCATTGCATCCTCTGAACACAAATCAACAGCATTCCCATAGCATAGCACCCTCTTGACACACACATGAATATCCCCATAGCCCATTGATATTCAGTACCTATTATCTGTTCTATAAACCCTTGTGGATCTAAACAAGAAACGTTCTTTGCAAACAACCATCAAGATGCCTTCATAGTTTTGGCAATTTAAAGCCTGAAAAACTTGGACAAAGTCCTACATGTGCATTAATTCATAATGTATTTCAATAGCTTGTGAGCAATAGTTCACAATTTAGCAATCGCTATCATCTCCACATACGGTAAAGTAACACTGCAGAAAATATGAGAACGCATCTTGTGAAGGACCACATCTTCAGTGAATCCAAAATCTAGAATACTATTATAGTGCACGAAGAATATCTCGATTTATAAAGACACATTTAAGCAGTCTGCTGTATAGGGATAAACTCCCATTTATTGAAATAAATAAAGACATTTCACTTTCAGTGAAAATACAGATGATCTGCACCTATTCTTGCAGGGAAAAATCACAAGATAAAATTCCTAAAAGAACATCTTTCATATCTCTCAAACGTGTCCACTGCCGGTCACAATTGTGCCTTTGATACTCCACCGACAAAGTCCACAGAGGGCCTTATCCCCCCAGGTATGGCATATTATTTCAAATCAGATGCTATTACCGGAGGCAAGAAAATATGCCTGGTCACAGCTCTGTGTGGCAGGGCTGCCAGTCCCAGAGTCCGGCCTACACGGCGTGTTTCTCCTGCGTGGGGGCCTCCTCCTCGTGGCCCCTCGCCCCCCTCTCCTGGTTCCAGTCCTTCAGGCCCTCCGGCAGGCTCGTGTCCTCCTCGAAGCTGCCTGTTCCCTCCACAAACTCCTCGTAGGTGGACTTCTCCTCGAACGGCCGCGGTCCTAGCAGCTCCAGCATGTCCGCCTTGTCCAAGACCTCCTTCTCCAGGAGACGCTTCCCGACCTGAGGAGAGAAGCGAGATGCAGTGACTTCCGCGGATCGCGTTCCTAGCGCAGGAAGAGACGATCCATAGTTCATAGCTCCACAGGCTAAGAGTACTGCACTGCATATGCGCTAAAAACCCAATGATAGAAAAATAAAACACTTTCAGAAATCTACAAGTGGTCATGGTGTCTCTCTCACCATATCCACCATGTCTTTCTTGTCCAGGATGAGTTCCATGGTCCTCTGGTAGGCTCTGTCCACCAGGTCCCTGACCTCCTGGTCGATCATCTCCGCGGTGGCCTCGCTGTAGGGCTTCTCCATCACAATCTCCCCCTGGCGCGGCAGGTCGAACGACACCTGGCCCACCTTGTCACTCATCCCAAACTGCACAATCTGGAGACAGGGTGAGGTCGACCGACATGACAGTTGGCTACTTAACACAGTGCGATATCAAACATTTTAAATACTAAAACAGAGTCCAACAATTCAAACCATGGCCCCCAGAGACTACTGTAATCATCCCTCTTTTATAACTGTCGTGCAAAACAGGGTGCGGTGCTACTGTCCATGTACTGTATACTGCTGTACCTGTGCGTAGGCAGACTGGGTGATCTTCTTCAGGTCATCCTGCGCTCCGGTGGTGATCTTCCCAAAGAAGACCTGCTCGGACACGCGTCCACCCAGCATCATGCACATCCTGTCGAAGAGCTGCTCGCGCGTGTAGAGGTACTGCTCCTTGGGCAGGTACTGAGCGTAGCCCAGCCCCTTCCCTCTGGGGATGATGGACACCTGGGGGGGCGAACAGGACGGACGGACGGATGACAAACACGGATGAAGAACAGTTCTGGGATTCTCGACGTCTCGATTTTTCATTCGACAGCTTCCTGAAGAAATGACGGTGTTGGAAATTCTGTTTCTGCCTCGTCGAAACCATCTGCGACGATTACTGTAGCTCTCAGGTTCCATCGAGTGCTTTCAGGGTTTCTAAATTATTCAATACAGACAAACTTCTTCCATAAGGCCCCTCAGCTCATAATATCCACAAAACATCCATTGTACAACTCACACTTCATCTCATCTCATCACAGATGCCCACAGCTGCTGTGGTATGTCGCTTTCAGCAGATGAGATATAGCACAGTACCAAGTCAATTTGACAGACTGTTTACTGTTGTGAGGTTCTGGTTAGCTTTTTAGTTTTTAGGTAGTCTCTCTCCAGACTCAAATATTATGTTGAGTCGCCACGCTCCGCATACTACATAATAGAGTCTGGGCCACTTCGCCGCCTAAGCTGGTATTCTGAGGGGGCGTATCGACGAGTTAGAATGGAAAGAGTGACAGGTTGTAGCAGCAAATGAGAGACGCTAGCTCAGGTTAGATGGGCGGGGCATATTTATAGGTGGGAACGCCTGATCGCGAATGTTGTTACTGATTGGTGTCGCCAGGATTCCGGCGTGCCACCAATGAATTGCCAGGATTATCTTACAGTGTATCAGCGAAAGAGCTCTCATGACTCTGGTGTTGAGACTATGGTTTAGGTAGTAGGTTGGTAATGAATACTGAGATGTTTCCATCTCCTGACATCGATTCAAGTTAATACACATAGAGAGGCCAGTCAAAATAGTTGGAACCTCACTGATGCAACCAAAACCTTCACCAAACCCAAGGGCATACCAGCTGCGTCATTTATACAGAGCTGTCCAAAAGTCACGTGAAAGTTAGCGCAGAGGAGCTCATATATTAGCCGTTTTTTGTCTGGCGAGGAACCCCAGACTTAACTTAACTAGAATAGGTGCAGGGAGAGCACTCCCACCATGAATGCATTTGGTGGCTCTGTGCGCGTACACACGTGTGTGCGAGCAGGACATGTTTGGTATTGCTGCATTCGATAGGTCGAAAGCTTTAAGCCAGTCCAAACTCCATGTCTCTGCAAACACCTAGATTTTTTTTTCAGGGGGGTGGTAGTGTCACGGATACGTGGCGTCAAGTGTCGTCATAGACACTAATAAGCGAACCTTTAGCAAGGGGACGAGGTGCAAATATAAAAAAGTATTTCCCCTTAATAATCCATTCATCTAATCTTATTTTATCTAATATATCATTTTCACCAGGAAAAGAATAAGTGGGCGAAGTTCCCCTGCTTATTTTTACTCAAGGAAATGACCGTAAGTCCAAAAAATGAATTGAGGTGAATGGGCAGTTGTGTGCGTGCGTGCGTGTGCGTGGCACTGTCTGCCTGGAGTACACATTCGTCAGAGTCCTATTCCATGGTCCTGGCTCCTACCGTCTCTACAGTCTTTGATTGAAAGCTTTATTCTGAAAGCCTCCTGTTCAGTAAGTAGTAAGTAAGTAAGTTAACTTTATTTATATAGCGCCTTTCACAGCACGAATGCACAAAGCGCTTCACAATACAAATAACACATAAAAAGGAAGAAAGAGCGACATACAAAATGCAATACATACAAAATACAAGGCAATTACGACATACAAAAGCCAGCCTCAACAAGCAGCCATACAATCAGGCGCAGCCAATATCCTGACAGCACTGTACTGTAATGAGAGGGAAGGGGGGGGGGATGCGAAAGGCGAAGGGATGGAGTGAGGGAGGGCGGGGGAGGGGTTGGGGTTCGAGTGATGTGCGTGTTTGTGTGTGTTTCTGAGTCCGTGAGTTCAGTCCATGTGTGTGTGTGTATGCCTCTGGCTGTGGAGACGTAATCTCGTTGGCTCAAACCGCGGAATGTCTTAGCGATAACACAGCAGGTTGCTATGGAGACGCCCTCGATCAGCCTCAAGACCAAAAGTCAACTACAAAGTAAGGGGAGATAGAAAAATGCAAGAGCAGGAGCAAGCAGCAAAAGCGTCTGCTCTGAACGAAAGCAGGAAGGAAGAGCCGTAGTTCAGCTGTAGTTCAACTGGCTTGAGAGAATTCAGCCATGAAAGGGTCAACTCTGTTGAGGTGAGCTGGCAGAGGAGGAGGAGCTTCTGATCAACATTTCACTTAAACGAAACTACGGAAATCACTGAAGCAGTTTGTTCTACTGCCTTTCATTTCTTAGTCGTCGGTCGACATTTTACAGCCTATACAGACGGAGAATACAGAGAGCACAGTAACAGGTGAGTAAAGTGAAGTTTAAACTCATTTTTATAGCAGTGTTTGCTGTTCTGTGATTTAAATGCAGCGTAGTCGATTCCCCAGTTCGTGAAAGGAAGATCATCTTGAATAGTTATCTCGGGCGTTGTTGACTAAATTAACTAAAACTATATTCAACTAAAACTAACTCTAGAGCATCTACGTGATTTAGAATGATTTAATTCCTGGTCTTTTGGTCTCTGTCTAGACATGGCTTCCTGCAGCAGTGTCCTGTCTGAAGAGCAGTTACTGTGTTCTATCTGTCTGGATGTGTTCACTGACCCGGTCACCACTCAGTGTGGTCACAACTTCTGCAAGGCCTGTATCGCACAGTACTGGGACGGCACTGGCCTGTGCCAGTGTCCCATGTGTAAAAAGACTTTTGACAAGAGACCGGATCTCTTCGTCAACACGTTCATCTCTGAGCTGGCTGCTCAGTTCAGGAAGTCGGTGCGGGTGAAAGCAGCCATCAGCCCAGACCTCCGCCCCATTAAACCTGAGGTGCCGTGTGATTTCTGCACCGGGACGAAGCTCAAGGCCCTGAAGTCGTGTCTGGTGTGTGTCGCCTCTTACTGCGAGACTCACCTGGAGCCCCATATGAGGGTCGCGACCTTTAAGAAACACAAGCTGGTCCGCCCTGTGGAGAACCTGGAGGCCAGGCTGTGTGGGAAGCATGAGAGACCGCTGGAGCTGTTCTGTAGGACTGACCAGGCGTGCGTTTGTCAGTTCTGCACCGAGGCGGACCACAAGACCCACGACGTCGTCCCTCTAGAGGAGGAGTGTGAAGAGAGGAGGACTCTGATGAAGAAGATGGAGGGTGAAGTTCAGCAGATGATCCGGGAGAGAAAGGAGAAGGTTCGGGAGATCAAACTCTCGGTGGAGACCAGGCAGAGAGATGCAGAGCGAGAGATATTAGACAGCGTGGAGGTCTTCGCTGCTCTGGTGCGCTCCATCGAGAGAGGCCAGGCTGAGCTCATAGAGGCGATGGAGGAGAACCAGAAAGCAGCAGAGAAACAGGCTGAAGGTTTCATTAAAGAGCTGGAGAAGGAGATCACTGAGCTGAAGAGGAGGAGCTCTGAGCTGGAGCTGCTCTCGCACACGGACGACCACCTCCACCTCCTCCAGAGCTTCCTGACCCTGCGCGCCCCTCCGCACACCAGGGACTGGTCCGAGGCCAGGGTCAGCGGTGACCTGGGCGTGAGTGCGGCGAGGAGAGCCGTGTCTCGGCTGGACGACACGCTTCGAAGTGAAATCAAGAAGAAGTGCGACGCGGAACTGAGGAAGATTCAGCAGTACGGAGTGGATGTGACTCTGGACCCCGATACGGCACATCCCATTCTCACCCTGTCGAAGGACGGGAAGCAAGTGATACCTGGAGACATTAGACATAGTCTCCCCGACAACCCAGAGAGGTTTAATTGTTGCGTTAATATCCTGGGTAAGCAGGGCTTCTCCACAGGGAGGTTCTACTATGAGGTTGGGGTTAAGGGGAAGACTGACTGGACTGTCGGAGTGGTCAGAGAGTCCATCAACAGGAAGGGGTCGATCACCCTGACACCAAAGAACGGACACTGGACTATATGGCTGAAGAATGGAGATGAGTACACGGCCAATGCTAGTCCTGCTGTCCCACTCTCCCTGAGAGAGAAGCCCCAGAAGGTGGGGGTGTTTGTGGATTATGAGGAGGGTCAGGTCTCCTTCTATGACGTGGAGGACAGGTCTCATATCTACTCTTACACTGGCTGCACCTTCACTGAGAAACTCTACCCATACTTCAGCCCTTCTTTAAATCATGGCGGTAAAAACTCCGCCCCTCTGACCATCACTCCTGTCAGCCTCGAATCATAACTGATCTTTAGAATAAACAACTGAATGTTGAAGGCCAGGTTATGGTTCTGAACCTGTATGCAAACTCTGTTATTGATAAAGACATGTGCCTAATCCCAGATATCATGTCTTTCAAGTTATTACATGTAGCATTCTATCTGCAATATAAGCATATAATGGGTGATGTGTGTGTTTGATGTACTCAAGTCGGTACCCTTCTACTGTAGTTGTCTTATCACTGTCAAAAATCAACACATTTAGTTCTTTTCTGACAAATAATGCAAAGTCATATAAGGCACCTGCCTGCATGCACATCTTAAGCGTATGTATGTACACAATACACTCAGTTGGGAAAATGATATAGACAAAAGTGGTGCTCGGTCAGCACAGACCTCCGTCCATGAATGGAATTTGTGGCTCTGTGCTCGTGCACGGGCGCGCGTGCACGTTTGGTATCGCTGCATTTGTTAGGCCGAGAGTTCGCTGAACTCTGGGCTCTCCCACCGTAAACCCGGTCTCTAGCGCCCCCACACAGGGAGCTGACTTTGTTCAAAGTTTTGTTTTAATTCGTGGATCCGCCCCGTGATTCGGATCCGCTCCAAAATTGTATGGGTTCCAAGTTGTCCCTTGCTACACCCCTCCACCGAGTTTCATGAAAATCGGTCTGGTAGTTTTTGCGTGATCCTGCTAAAGATCCAACCAATCAACGCACGACATTGAAAACATTACCTCGCCCTGCGCTGTCACTGGGGCAGAGATAACGAACAGACAAACACACGGCACTGCAAAGAGCACCCCCTGCTGGTCCTGGAGGAGGTAGCAGAGCGTTTCTGAAGAGAGGGGAAGTTTCTGGAGAGGGAAGGTTTCTGAATAGAGGGGAGGTTTCTGAAGAAGGGAGGTTTCTGGAGAGAGGGGAGGTTTTACCTTCAGCAGCGGGTCTGCGTGCTCCAGGAACCAGCCGACTATGGCGTGGCCTGCCTCATGGTACGCTACGGTCTTCTTCTCTGTGGGCTGCAGGACCTGGGTCTTCTTTTCAAGACCTAGAGAGAGAGAGAGAGGGCGAGAGAGAGAGAGAGAAACAATTACAGAGGAACGTCACTCCTGGGGATCCTACCCGAATTCCAAACCATTTTTTTAATAACCTATGGAAAGGGTAGGTTGTACTCACCTCCGATGACTCTGTCAATAGCCTGCTCAAAGTGTTTTCCGGACACAGATGTGTTCAGATATCTGGCTGCAATGAGCGCCGCCTCGTTACACACATTAGCGATGTCAGCTCCTGAGGGGACAGAGAGGGTGACATTTAGAACCGTGAAACACGATGATAGTGAAATACTGTATATGCCGTTTCTCTCACAAAGGGGCAACACTTGCCCGTGAAGCCGGGCGTAGCGGCGGCCATTTTCCTGGCTAGTCCATCTCTGTCCATAGTGGGGTCCAGTTTGATCGGCCGTAGGTGCACTTTGAAGATGGACGCTCTGCCCTTGATGTCAGGTGGACCTGAGAGGAATTATTCAAAATGTATCAAACATATTATGACACATCTGATGCTTTTAGCAAACTTTATGCGTTAAGTCCCACTTTAAGCTCCAGCCTGTGCCTACCTATGTAGATCTGCCGGTCAAACCTCCCAGGTCTCATAAGAGCAGGATCCAAAATGTCTGGTCTGTTGGTGCCGGCCAGGACTACCACATTGGTGGCAGTATTGAACCCTTGAAGACACCAGAGAATTTCACTCACAATTGTGTTTATAAAGTATACCCAACATCTCAGTGCAAACCATGAACAGGAGACACCGCTTGACAATAGCATTTTTATACACTACTGTAGTTACTGTACATCCTGCGTCACCGCCCTGCTGTGACTCACCGTTAGTGCTGTTGCGATACCAAAATTATAACTTCGATACGATACCTGCTAAAAATATCTCGATACCAATACTGAAACCCCTAACCCTAACCTAACCCTAACCCCACAGCAAAAACCTAAAACATCAGAAAACGTAGGCTTATGGAATAATACAATGTCAGGTGTAGCCGACTGATCTCAGTGTTTGCTGTCTGCTGTGGCGGAGCAGGAATGTTAACTGTTTAAAGTCAATAAATTACATATATATATATATATATATATATTTAATTGTATTATTTTATTCATTAAATAAAGAAAAAAAAATACTACTTTGTAAAATAATAAGCTTGATATGCTACAATTATAAACTGAAAGTGTCTGCTGTGCTCCACGAGTCAGAGGAGGCAGGCTTCTGATCCTCTCCTTCACTCTGTCCGCGTGCAGCAGAGCGGCTCGCAGCCTCGCAGCACAGAGCAACGGTGTTCACGTTACGGCATGACGAGCTCCAGGGTTCACAGATTGCCTCATTAATGTTAGAAGGTTCCCCAGCTATTAGCATTGGGTTTAAATGCGAAATATTGCCAAATAGGCGCTTTTGCTTTTGGAAATCCTCTGCCAACTCAGCTCTTTCACTTTCCTTCATGAACGTTCTTTGCAAACTATTTTACGAGTTCTTTCCGTTAGACTTGTGTTCGCCCCAAACATTTGCAGAAATAAGCGACTGGTCTGAAAGTAGTTTGGTGAACTGGACTGACGGTTTGAATGCACACTCAGCTTTGAGAGTAGCAGAGAGGAAAGCGCACACACACACACACACCCAGAGGGACAGAGAGAAGCAGAGCGCTACACACACACCCAGATCCAGAGGGACAGAGAGAAGCAGAGCGCTACACACACACCCAGATCCAGAGGGACAGAGAGAAGCAGATCTTTACACACACACCCAGATCCAGAGGGACAGAGAGAAGCAGAGCGCTACACACACACCCAGATCCAGAGGGACAGAGAAGCAGATCTTTACACACACACCCAGACCCAGAGGGACAGAGAGAAGCAGAGCGCTACACACACACACACACACCCAGAGGGACAGAGAGAAGCAGAGCGCTACACACACCCAGATCCAGAGGGACAGAGAGAAGCAGATCTTTACACACACACCCAGACCCAGAGGGACAGAGAGAAGCAGAGCGCTACACACACACACTCAGACCCAGAGGGACAGAGAGAAGCAGAGCGCTACACACACACACTCAGACCCAGAGGGACCGAGAGAAGCAGAGTGCTACACACACACACCCAGAGGGACAGAGTAGCAGAGAGGGAGAGAGACGCACGCACGCTGCCTCGACGCAACTCGGAAATGCGTCTCGTTCTTAAAGAGACGGTACTAATAAAATGGGGTATCGTGCCGTTTTTGACGGCAAGGTATGGCGGTATCTTTCTAGTATGGGTACACCGTGCAACTAGGGCTGGGTTAAAAAAAATCGATTAATCGATTCAGAATCGATTCATGAATCCCAAAATCGATCTTTTATTTAATGAATGAATGAATAAATGAAGGAATGAATAGTTCATTAATTCATTCAATGATTCATTCATTCATTCATTTTTGGAAATCAGTATTGATACCCAGCCCTAGTATTGATGTGTTGCATAACTTGGCAGTCATGTAATTAAGGTTACAGCAAAAAAAAAAAAACAGGTTTTAGTAACACTAACCAAATCGATATTGAATCGAATCGTGATAATCGATTCTGAACCTTGTGAATCGGAATCGAATCGATTCTTGAAATTCAAATCGATACCCAGCCCTACGTGCAACGCTACTCACCGTCCATCTCCACCAGCAGCTGGTTGAGGGTGTTCTCCTGCTCGCTCTGCCCTCCGAAGTTCCCCCCGCCCCTCTTGCGACCCACCGCGTCGATCTCGTCGATGAACAGGATGCACGGCGCGTTCTTCCTCGCCATGGCAAACATGTCCCTTACCTACGACAAAATAAAACAGCCCGATATCCTCACATGAGCACACTGCCTTATTTTCTAGATGGTTCTAGGTTATCCGCCGCTAGGGGTAGTGCTCTGGCTGGTGATGGGCACTGACCCTGGCAGGCCCCACGCCCACAAACATCTCCAGGAACTCGGAGCCGTTGACGGTGATGAAGGGGACGTTGGCCTCTCCTGCGGTGGCCTTGGCCAGCAGGGTCTTCCCCGTGCCTGGAGGTCCAGAGAGCACTGCACCCTGGGAACACACACACACACAGCGTAAGAGAGACCATATTCTGAGGCATGTCACATCGTCACACGCTGTAGCTACTCTTGAAGTCACAGATGGATAAACTGAAAGACGGACGCATGGGAAATGTCTATGTCAATCGTTCTCAGTTAATCAAGGTCTTTGATTGAATCAGATCTGAATCAGATCTATTGGCTATGAATATGGCCCCTCCCCTTTCACCTTGGGTATTTTAGCCCCCAGGTCCTGGTACTGCTGAGGGTTCTTCAGGAAGTTGACGAACTCCATGATCTCCAGCTTGGCCTCCTCACAGCCGGCCACGTCCTTGAACTTGACGTCTATGTCGTCCTTCATCATCTTGGCCGTCGACTCGCTCATGCTGAAAGGCCCGCCCCTCCCGCCCCCGCCGCCTCCCGCCATTGGCCCCCGGCGGAGGGTGAAGAGCAGGAAGCCAATCAGCAGCAGGGTGGGGATCATGCTCATCAAAAATGATCTGATGGAAGAATTACGATGATCACTCCCAATCAGGCCATTATGGATAGCTAATACATTCATTTCAGCACTGTACTGTATGTGTGTGTGTGTGTTTAGCGCAGTGGTCTCCAAAATGGAGGTCGCAAGATGATGGGGGGAGGTGGGAGGGGGGTCGCGAGATCATAAAAACTATTCAAAATAGCATACTTGTTACGAAAGATAAAAAATAGCATTTAAATCTATAACAACAATAGCTGCTGCTATTGTAAAATAATACAATAGATTGTGTTCTTTTGTTGTTGTTATGCCTATTTGCACGTGTGTTTGCGAACGTTTGCATGCTTCAACCACCTCCGGGTGTAGTGTGCGTCACAAGTCTCTGGCGCCGTTATTTTGGGTGGGTCGTGAGCCGAAAAGTTGGGGAACCCCTGCTTTAGCTCACCCGTCGCTCTCTGTGCTGTACACCACCGCTGCCCTGTGAGAAGGTTCTAGGCCCAGCTCATGGTGGGCCGCCTCCAGGTTCCTCTCGAAGGTGTCCACGCTGCCGATGTTGAACCACACGTAGCTCTGGAGGAGATTTAATCCTCACATTCAACTTTACATATCCACAAATCATCATCACGTCATTATGAAATAAACCAGGTCCATTTCCCAGAAGCTGGTCAGTGGTCAGTATCACTTACGCCCTCAGAGACATCTGCTCCAGGTGTGAGGATGACTCGAACATACTGTTTGTTGACGACCTCCAAGCGGTCCACCTGTGCAAAGAACAAAACAACGCTTAGAAAGATCGTAGTGATGAAGAAGAAGAACGAAATACCTCGTGAGCCTTGACCGGTTCTTCGAATGAGGACGCACCATGCCCCTGCCCAGGTAGCGGTGAACGAAGTCCTTCCAGGTGATCTCTTTGCCGGTGTCTCTGAAGTAGTAGTAGAGGACAGCAGAGGACAGCCCTGCGGCCCCCACCGCCAGATAACGGAAGTCCTTCTCATCCCAGGGGAAGTCACCCTAAAGATGAAGACGAGGTGCAAAGCATCATCTACAGATTCTTCTTCTTCGTTTGGGTTGGTTGTTATTGTCCTCTCCCCCCAGGCTCGGGGCCGAGGCGGGGCTATCCTTTTACCACCCCGAGCCTGGGTGAGGGGTCACCCGGGCTATATATCCGGGCACACCTCCAGGAGCCATGTCACCGTTTTGTCGTCCAAAACCGTCAGGCCATGCATTCTACAAATGAATCCCAACAGAAGGTGCCACACAACTACTTTGCGAAAACAAATAGTGACACGACCATGTGATTCAAGTACTATAGTGTTAAAATGTGTCCAAATGCATTTTACATTTTGCATAGCAGGAGGTGCGCATACATCTTACAGAATGATGCTGTAAAACTAGCCTACCTTCTGCATGCGGCTCCACCAGTCTTTCCCTCCTCTCCTCCCCCCTCCTCCACCTCCTCCTCCACGACCTCCACTGCCACTACCTGAATCCTTCACCTTGTCATCTGCAAACCAAAGACAAATGATTAGACAGACCAGGTGCCAACCGCACACAATAAGCAGAGCCTGGGTGTTGCTCTCCTGACCCTCTCGCCATTCGCTCGTCATATTGTACTTGACGGTCTCAAAGAGATCTATGTACGTGAGATAATTAATTTGCATGTGCAGTTGAAAGTCCAGGTACGTGTGTGGCAGGTTAGACAGGGTCTTGTTGGTGCTCGGCGCGTTTTGCTAACGTTACCTTTTGGTGTCTCGCTGGAATAAAGGAGACCTTGGGATGCATATAGTCCATGAGATGACAGGAACTTATTGGGGGTAAGTGCCAGATTCTGGAAGGAAAGCGGATTCCATAACATATCGTCGTACAGTACAGCTTAGCACAACGTTAGCCAGCCAGCATGTCGACCTGCTAGCTTGGCAAGCTTAGAAGGCCAGCCATAACCTTCATGGTAGCGTGTAGTTATTCAGCTAGCTAGCTGTGGTAATTATCTAGCTAGTAATGTCAATAATTAACACTGGCTAGCTATACCTAAAGTTATAGTAAGCTAGCTAGCATGGTGACATAACATAAACAACCTTACTCGAACAGCGTATTCATAACCGGGCATGGCTAGATTCCTGGATGTGACCACTGGCAGCGAGCAGCGTCCCCAAGCTCTCGCTCCGATCCGCAGAGGCAGAGCGGCCGCCGAGAGAAGCCCCAGCATTTGAGCCATCCTCTCGTCGCCGCCTGCCTAACCTTCTTTATCAAATAATGTCTAATTTTCCTCAAATGTTCCTTTCTACCGGTTGCGTTCTTGAGTAACAGCAGCAGTAGCACAAGTGTCATCTGTATGACGACAGAGGGCCCAAATAGCTGTCTGACTTTATGCCTGACTTAATCTATATTGTAAATAGCTCTATATTTCACTCAGTCGTGTACTGTTTCGTGCTAGATGCTAAAAGCCCTATGTGAGATATGCAAGATGTGTCGATATATTTGAAAATCATTCGTGAAAGACCTTTTAGATATGTTTTTATTACATTCATGCACGAATAGGGCAACCATAGGTCCTTCCACTGAAATCTCGAGCTTTATCTGTGATTGGCTAAGGGCAGCCAGTCAGCCACACACGAATCTGACCATGCAACCTGTATGTAACATTCAACAGTATGGAAATGTAATTGCATTTCTAGTGATGATAATGACACCTTTCAGCAACTTTAGTATGTTTACAGGGTCAACACTAGTGTTGTTGGTAATCAGTATGTTCTAGTTGTGTATAACATTTTCACATATAGCCTAGGCATTGACATGTTGTTCACATACTTGTTCTAGTTATGTAAAACATGTTGGACAGTTGAGGCAGAGTTTAACTTCCCCTGTAGGTGCTGAAGGAAAAGCGACTCAAGAGCAAGGGGAGGTGAAATCTTTGATTTGGGTTGGTTATGGTGAAGACAATCTAAGTGAAAAAAGAAGAAACGGACACAAAAAACTATATTAGGACAGTTATTATGCCCCCCTTCCATGCAATCCATGCACTAGGCTATAAGCTATTCCTACAACCCAGTGACTTATCGATCTATTGTATAATATCCTATATCAGATAACAGTTTATTAGAACTGCAACAAAATACTCTCACAGTAATACCAAAGTAACAGTAAGCCAGTGTCATATTGTCAGTTAACTCACCTCAACATTATAGGTAGAAGGAGGTTTGACCTAAACTCTCAGTTAACTCACCTCAACATTATGGATAGAAGGATGCTTGACCTAAACTCTCAGTTAACTCACCTCAACATATGGGTAGAAGGAGGTTTGATCTAAACTCTCCCAATACTGTCCAGTCTCGAAACGCATCTTGTACATTCCAGGAGTGAAGGATTCTGGGGTGATGAGTCCTGGACAGCGGCCATCTCTGTCTGTGGTTCTGAAATGACCAACACTGTCAACCACTGCCCTGAGAATTGTTCTGGACTACAGACTTCAGTTCATCTGCACCATTTGAAATGATGCACTTCATTATAGCTCTGTAATAAGTATCTGTAATAAGTAAAATATGTACTTCACCGTGGCCTACAATGATGTGTGTAATGCTGAGAGTCGAAGTTAAAGTGTTTTAAAGGGTATTTTACCCTACTGTGATCAGGTTCCAGATGATCAGGTGTGAGTCTAGGCGATGCAGGCTGAGCGCCATCTTGGCCGCAGGGATACCTTCGCCGGTGTTCAGCACATGGGTGGTCAGGGGGCTCTCCTCGGTTCTAGACATGTCTGCACACTGTGTCAAGGAAAATTGAACCATGTCGTCTTCCTGCAGCATACTGTTCTACTTTTACAAATGTAACTACAATTATCCTGCCTTAAAGGAGTAGTAAAGGGAAAATGCATGTTTAGCCCTGTTTTAAGGTTACTTATGATCATATACAATGGTTCAGATCAAAACGTTGACAAAACTAGCACTTTTGAGAAAGTCTGATAATTGCTCTACCACCATTTAGGTCATTCGATGGATGTGGGTGGGCACCTTGAAAAATCATTCTAAAACATGTTAAAATCGATTTCAAAGACAAGAAGCTCACCGAGGGGGTAATTGGTGTCTATTGGTGTTCTGACATCAAATTTGCCGCAAAGTATGAATCCTGTAGGGTTTTATTGATAATTTTATGAAATCCATTGACTTGTATTGACGTGACCATTGTAGATGTGTAGATCAATCCGCAGAGGGGATTCAGGAAGCGGAACTACTAACGGTAGCTATTTTTATTGTTTATGTTGCTAGGCTACCTAGTTTGCGGAAGTTTACACACATATGTGCTGCAACTAAATAGTTCTATGCTAAATATTTTAAAAAGCCTTTCCAGATGAACTAGAATCTTACTTTATGGCGAATTATATGTCAGAATGCCAACTAACACCTCGGTGAGTTTCTTGTCTTTGAAATTGAGAGTTTAACATGTTTTTTTAATGATTTTTCAAGGTGCCCACCCACATCCATTGTATGACCAAAACGGTGGTAGAGCAATTATCAGACTTTCTCAAAAGTGCTAGTTTAGTCAACTTTTTGATCTGAACCATTGTATATGATCATAAGTAACCTTAAAACATGATTTTCCCTTTACTACTCCTTTAAGCACCTGGACAGTGGATGAGAATAGTTGATGTAGGCCTACATAATATATAATCCTGTGGTTATATTTGACACATACAGCCTACACTCTGAACAACTAATGTAGACTGTTTTGACAGAGTGTAGTTACATGATGTAAACACAGTAAAACTATTCAATAAAGTGTCATTACCTGGCTTTTCTGAATATGTTGTTTGGTTGTCATGCACTCATCTGAGGTTAAAGCAGGTAGAACACAGCTTCAGATCCATTATGGAGCCACGTCTCAGGACCCAAGACTTTGGCAAACAAACGTTTGGTACCAAAGGTTGAGCTGTCTCAAAAAAAATAGCTTACCAGAGGTCACTGTGCACAAGGCGCTGTGGTTTATCAACAATGATCAATGCTGGACATGTGACCTATAACCGTGTTTATCACAGCTGACTGAATGTATCCAGAGCCAGCTAATGGAAATCATCTAACAAGCCTGCGAATAATATAGGTTAAATGTTATATCCTGCAGGACAAACGAATATGAAAGGGTCAAGAAGAGGAGAGAATAGAAGAGAGGAATCTGCTGTCCAAAGTACTGAGGACACATTGCGCTGACGATAGGGACGCTGGGACAGTGCACCTGGGTCGGACATCCTGTGCTTGAAACTTGTTTTGAAAGTATGTCTATCTGTATTGTCTTTTGTTATATTGTTGTTATATTATCTTTTAATTTAACTGTTTCTTCTGCTTTCTTGGCCAGATCACTCTTGAAAAAGAGATTTTAATCTCAACGATGCCTATCTGGTTAAATAAAGGTTTTGATTGAGTGCTTGATAGTCCCTGTGGACTGAAACGTTTGTGATTGATCCCTACTTAATCTAAAAACCTTTTGATAAGATTTTGGTTATATTTTTGTGTGTGCGAGTCCTCCTTTGCTGCTTTTTTTCAAAGCACTGAGGAGAAATGTGTGTCAATGGGCTAGGCTAATAGTTAACAATGCCCAACACCTGGATAATAATTTGTTACAAGTAACCACTGCATACCCTGAACTCTCAACCTCCTGTGTGAAAGATGCTGAAACGCAAACACATTGAAACACACACACTTCATATGAAAAATACTTTTACTACTGTCACAATGTTATACTGTAGATTACATTCAGTAGTACATTCAGTACAGTACATAGTACAAACACAAAAGCACAAAGGACAAGCAGAAAATGTGTACTACAGTAGATAACGCAAAGTAAAAGCTTAATACTGGTTATAATTATATTAACATACAGCGGCTTTCACAACAAAATTATCAATTCAATCAATTCAGGTCTCCTCTACCTTAACAGATTATCATACCTCTATGATTTTGTTTAATTGTACTGTAAATACACTTGGTTGATTTACTTGTTTGTAGTATAAAGGGAGAAAGTATAATACATGTTTTTCTTTTTTTTAACAGTTTTTAAAACAGCTTTTTGAATATATTACAGTACACTGATATCATGACTATTTACAAAGAATACTAATAATCCACAGTTGTAAGATATGGTGGCGGTGCATTCCCGGGAGATGACATGTGCTCAACAGACCAACAGAAACACCATTCCCTTTGTTGAGCAGTTGACAAAACATGATGGCGGGCACATCAAATTTATACACTTTTCCTCATCACACGTCCGTGACCGTGACGTGACCAGGACGCCAACTCTCTCACACCGGGGGTGTTGATCATGAAAGAGTTCTCTAGTCAAATAAACACACATTATTCACCAGAGCCTAAGAACCATGCACACAAAGCCCTGGGGAGGCTGATTTAGTAGGGGCCGAATCTGAACGCTGCGTGTTGGTTCTGAACACAGCTGGCTACATGTGGCAACAGGCCCACTGATTATCACTTTCTATGATAGCAAAGCCCTGGCAGCTGTGTTCACATGGGCAGACTTCATTAAGGTGGACTTTATGGGCACCATGTAGCATGTAGCTGTACTGTTAATACGAGGAGTTCTAGAGGACTCTCAGGGAGATTGTATGACTAACACCATTTGATAGGGCTACTCCAGCTCTTTGTCACATCATAGATTACTCCTATTCTGTGGTGACCTGGTTTACAGGATACCAACGGCTTTATACATTTCATGCCAAACAACATTACGAGTCTCAATTACTAGAGTGCTGAAAATATAAATATGAAAACCACGTACGGTGTGTGTGTGTGCGTGCGTGTGTGTGTGCGCGTGTGTGTGTGCGCGTGTGTGTGTGTGTGCGGCGTGCACGTGTGTGCGGGTGGGTGTTTGTGTGTATGAAGGGTATCAGTTCATTTCTTCAAGAAAAGCTTATTTCATTTTTGACAGCTGCCATATTTTTCTGGAGTCCATTCGTAACTAAGTGGTAACATTTTGCAAAAAAAAAAGGCAATGTAGATAACTGTTACTGTACAGTATGCAGCCAGACAGAGAGGAGCCACATAACCAGGACCTTCGACCCCAAATTGGTAAACTACTGTATGAAGACTGTGTCCAGTCCATGTTGTCTGCCATCAAAGATGTCACTCTCCATTTCTCGCTGCTGCTCCACGGTTTTTAGTGGGTCTAGAGAGTGAATTGTAAATAAATCATACTTAAAATGCATAATTAAGAATCATTGAGACTGTTGGTACCCACAGCACAGACAAAACAAGCATTAAGTCATAAGCTACTGTATAGGCAATACTGTTGTAATAATAAATAATCAGTTCAAATACAACTATTGCATAATTAAGAATTTAGCAGCAAAGGGAGCAATATTGTTGTTTTTTGTTGTTGCATACTGTATCATATGATACAGTATATTGAAGCAATAACTCATGAGAGGGTGTGGTAGTATCACCAGTATAACACAGGTTGAACATTATGGAATACTGTAAATACTGACTATTTCAGTATCTTTTATATTGCTTTTAGTGAACTTTAGTGAGCTGTTCCTAAAATCATGTCGTTATGGAATTTCAATGGTGATTGAGGATGCAGCTGCTCTCTGGAATGTTTAGCCACCTTATTAAACATGGGGGGAAAACAGACAGCTAGCTAGCTATCTTATTAACATGTGGCGCAGTGTAAAGAATCTTTACCCATGGGTATATCATGATTATATGGCTCTTAACCAATCAGATTGCGAGTTCGGAACTACGTGTTCTATAACATGTCATACCTATCAGCTATACTCTACCTGATTGGAGCTCCTCACATGTCCTCCAGGTCTGAGTGATGATTACCTATCTGAGAAGACATGGAGCGAGAGCACAATCAGACAGATGCTCTGACTGGGACTTCAGTCTCAAAGCAATCAGGGGCTTTGCATCAACAAACTCAACTTCCTCAAACCTCCATCTGTCTATCTCATTTTAGAGATGACTTTATAGGGAGGCTGATATTTTGAGCTTGGCAGAGTCTGACGCCGGCACGGAAAATAACCAAGTTGTAGCGTTGTGCGCAGGAAAGCCTGGAGTGAATTTTACAGTACACTTTGAGATATATTTGGGATGCTACACTTGTGTTTGACTCTGACACACTTCCGCTCCAGTCCTCCCCCATATCCGCCCCTTCTGCTTCCTCTACCCCCGAATGATGCCAGGGGACGACAGTGCGCCTGCTAGCTGGAACACAGCCACATCCCCTCAGCCCACACACTGTGACATCCCATAATGAACACTGGTTCCGGTGGCACGTCGGAGGCAATTATGGTGTCAGGCAGGTAGGGAAACCCTGGAGGATAATTATGGGTAATTATACTCCCAGTAAGGGGACAGTGTCACCCAGCGCCCTCGAACCCGAAGAAAGAACACTGCCTGGTAATCACTTCCTCTCTGTCTCCCTTTGTTCAGGGGAGGTAATGGATGAGATTTGTGAATAAGCACTGTAGTCATTTGCATATACATCCATATGTAATGTACTAAGAGTAATCTATGCTGTCGTCCTGTGTGAACAATGGCCAAGCACAGCTCCCTATATTGAACAAGGGAGGTGCAACTGTCCGTAGTGTCCAGAGGGGGGCGATAGAGTCCTAGTGATATTTACCCTGTGATGGTGGTGGTGGTGGTGGTGGTGGTCGTCGTCGCTAGCCTCTCCGGGCTCAGGGCTCTCTCTCTGTCGATGCAGGGGGCTGATGGGAGAGTTTTCCAGGCTGCTCAGCGACCCGCGGTAGGGCGAGTCGGACACACTGCCCTCCCTGGTGGGAGGGGACTCTGGAAGACACACGCACACACAAACCGTGGATGATCGTCGACACATTTCCACTCCCGTGTCGCGCAGCGAGCTAGCACCGACCGCGCCAGCCTGGTTAACAACCCCAAACCTATAAGCAGCTAACATTACCTACATTACCTTAGTACCTACAGTATCTACATTACCTTAGTACCTACATTACCTACATTACCTTAGTACCTACAGTACCTACATTACCTTAGTACCTACATTACCTACATTACCTTAGTACCTACAGTACCTACATTGCCTTAGTACCTACAGTACCTACATTACCGTAGTACCTACATTACCTACATTACCTTAGTACCTACAGTACCTACATTACCTTAGTACCTACAGTACCTACATTAACTTAGTACCTACATTACCTTAGTACTTACATTACCTACATTACTTTAGTACCTACATTACCTACATTACTTTAGTATCTACATTACCTACATTACTTTAGTACCTACATTACATTAGTACCTACATTACCTACATTACTTTAGTACTACATTACCTTAGTACTTACATTACCTACATTACTTTAGTACCTACATTACCTACATTAATTTAGTACCTACATTACATTAGTACCTACATTACCTACATTAGGTAGCCTACTAATGTACTCAGATAATGTCAAGATCAGCCTATTTAGAGTGTACTGTACCCCTCTTTACACTGCAACCTTGTGGATAAAGTTTAAAAAGGCTAGCATCCATAAGCTTAAGGTTGCCTATAATGACTGCATGCGCATATTGCTTAGAAAGCCAAGGTGGTGCAGTGCAAGTGAACTGTTTTGTAGCGCAGGAGTCAATACATGTCATGCCCTGTTGAGGAATCTGATGTATAAATGTATATGCCGATTTAATGGTTCTCAGAATTCCCTCATTGTGCTGCTGTGGAATCCTGGTCTCAGTGCTGTGAGATACGAATCACCTATGTGAGATACCAATCACCTATGTGAGATACCAGTCACCTATGTGAGATACCAGTCACCTATGTGAGATACCAGTCACCTATGTGAGATACGAGTCACCTATGTGAGATACCAATCACCTATGTGAGATACCAGTCACCTATGTGAGATACCAATCACCTATGTGAGATACCAGTCACCTATGTGAGATACGAGTCACCTATGTGAGATACCAATCACCTATGTGAGATACCAATCACCTATGTGAGATACCAGTCACCTATGTGAGATACCAGTCACCTATGTGAGATACCAGTCACCTATGTGAGATACCAGTCACCTATGTGGAAACACTGCGATTGTTGCCTTTTTAAATTTTTGTTGTATGTGTATTGTATGGACCATGAGTCTGCATAATAAAGTTGATTGCTTGATGATTACCTTAGTACCTACATGACCTTAGAACCTACAGTACCTTAGTACCTACAGTACCTAGTTCCTACACAACCTTAGTACCTACAGTACCTTAGTTCCTACCTACCCTTTTCTCCTGTGTCCTGCTCATTGAAGTCAGATGCTCTGGTTGATAGTTGATCGAATCAGTAATGGGACACATTTTCTTCCTCAATAATCTGGCGTCAGAAAGGCTTTGAGGTCTCTACTCCCACTGGAACGACTCGTTGTTTTTGCGAGCACCTACAGTCGTTATCAGCCTAGAGCTTAAGAACACTGGGAACCACATGCACCCTTATCTCTCTGGGGAGAATCCCGATAAGCAAACTGACGAAGCGATGGTATCTCTCCCCGCCAAGTGCCCCACCCCCACCCCCCCTCCCTCCACCCCCCGGCTACCTGAGTGGTCCTTCCTCTGTCTGTCCATCTTGTCCACGCTGTCCAGCAGGCTGTCAATCTGCACCTTGATCAGCGTCAGCTCCCTCTTGATGGCCAGCAGCTCCGCCATCTTCACTGCAGAGAGAGAGAGAGATGGAGGGAGAGATGGAGGGAGGGAGAGGAGGGGGGTAGAAAGAGAGCGATGGAGAGACAGGCGAAAGAGATGGAGGGAGCAAAGACAAAGGAGAAAGAGATGGAGGGAGTGGGAGATTGCGGAGTGAGAGAGATGGAGGAAGCAGAGACAGGGAGGAGGAGGAGGGGAGAGAAAGAGGGATGGAAGGAGTAATGACCAAGGAGGAAGAGAGAGAGAGAGAGAGGCCCTATCGGATCTACACTCATCACTTTTCAAAGTCAAAGACTGTTTCATGTTACGACGCGTTTAACGGGGTTGCTCCCAGCGTGAGCGGGGTCCACCTCCGGCCGTAGCGTCCCCCAACACGCCTCTCCCCCTCTCTCCGAACCCCCATCCCACCCTACATCCTCACCGCCATCTTTAATCGAACGTGTAGCCTATCAGCATCCAGAACAGCCCTGAAACTCTTTACTACTGAGAGCTTTCTCCCAACGACCTCTGCAGCTACAAAGGCAATCTAATTCCCTCTGATGGGCTGGCAGTAAAAACTATTAAGGCTTGTAATAAACTAGTATAAACAATTCTTATTTGTTATGCACTATTAACTTGGTATAATTGCGGGCGCTGATAGGCTCTGCTGGGTTGTAGGAGGAGGGAGCCTGCGGTAGAGAGGCTTTTAATGAAGAGACCATCTGGTGCCTCTCACTGTGCCCTGGGGCCCCCATCTCTGCCGTGCTCCACGCAGACAAGCCATTACACAGGCAGGAACACTCATGCGTACCACGGATACACCCTCCAACATGGAATACACACAGAAACGCACTCACACACTCGACTGAAACACACTCAGCGAAATGTGTGAGTATGCGCGAAAAGCGCCGTTGAAAGCGCCGTTGAATCTTGTGTGTGTGTGTGTGTGTGTGTGTGTGTGTGTGTGTGTGTGTGTGTGTGTATGTATGTATGTATGTATGTATGTACAGTATGTATGTATGTATGTATGTATGTATGTATGTATGTATGTACAGTATGTATGTATGTATGTATGTATGTAAGTGTGTGTGCGTTTTTTATGAGTGTGTGTATTCTCATGTGTGTGTATTCTTATGCGTGTGTGTGTGTGTGTGCGTATGTGCGTGTGCATGCAACGTCTTCACAACGTGCGCGTCGCTCACACTTAGCCTTGGCGCCGGAGGAGCCGCCCCGGGCGCCACCACTCTTGCTCTGCGGCCTGTCCCTGGAGCGACGAAGACCGGAGGAGGAGGAGGAGGCGGGGCCACGCGAGCGCTTGGCCGGGGCGGGCTCCGCCGGGACCGCCATCACGGAGGCCGGGACGCGCTGGTAGTCAAACACCCTGGAGGAAGACACACCACACCGTATTAATTCTCAGCAGCTCACGAGCAAACACAACAACCGCTCGACGCAGAGCGCAGCCACTGTCCCTGGACGTTCGCCCGAGGACGCGGGCGGTTTTTAAACAATGGTGAACTGAGGACGTCCCCTTCTGGCTTTATGTACTTCGAAAGAATCCTTCTCTTGAAATGAATGTCATAGCACAGTAATCTTTCCCCAAATTCCCCAAGAGAGTTGGACCGGCCAGCGACTATCCATTGTAAAACTATTGTTCTGAACTTGTCCCAAAATGTCTCTTATCGCGCTGGAACAATGCGTTGCCGGGGACCGCAGAACTTCTGCCTGCAAGCTGGGTTTCTTGGAAAAGGTTATTCATGCCAATCAAATGAAATTGGTGAGAGGTTTTAATATCAATCTGCCATCTGGTGACTTTATAATCTCCCAGACCCAACTCACACTGTTAATGCTAGGGTACGCACAGGATACAAGCTTTGGCTTGTACTTGGCACTGCGCCAATATATCTCTTTCTCTCTCTCTCTCTTTCACTGTCTCTCTCCCTCCCTTCCTCTCTCTCTCTCTCTCCCTCGTCTTTGAGTAGTGGAGAGGGCAGGGGTTCAGTCATCCAGGAGTCTAAAGTCATCCGTCTTTCTGAGTGCAGGCATCACTTCTGATAATACTGATACCGTGGCTGTCTCCGTGTGTGTGTGCGTGTATGTACGCATGTGTGTCTGCGTGCGCGCGTATCCGTGTCGGCGGACGCATGACAAGCCTCATCTCTGTGCGCACACGCGTGTGACGCATCGGGGATCTCGGAAAGAACCGCTGCTGCGTTCGAGATCATCTCAATGATGGACAGGGACTCAGCTGTGTGTCTAACCCCCCCCCCCACCCCCACCCCCCCGTCCGCTGCTTCCAATCCCTGACACGCACCCCGCACCCCCCCCCCAAAACCGGCACAGCTGTCATTCAGCTCTCAGAGACCGTGGGGTATTGCTTGAGTTAGCGTCCGTACAGAATCTAGAGAGAAACTGTACTATAATGCTAATATGCACCTACATTATGCATGAGGGCCTCCACTGAAGAGACTCGCCATCTACCTCCACCCAAGGGACCAGGTGGAACAGGAGGATGAAGGAAGAGGAAGAAGGAATGAGAGAGAGAGAGAGAGCGAGAGAGAGAGAGAGAGAGAGAGAGAGAGGAGGAAATTGTGGGACACTATAATTGTATTGGCCAAAGAAACTATATAATCAGTCCAACCCTTGATCGACTAAACTTTCATTCAAAGTTCTCTAATGTCCAACAGTATATTCTTCACAAAGTGCTCTGATGAGATCTTCTGCTCTCTCACACAACTTGAAGCTCTTTGAGTCTGTTTTTTTAATCTATTAAAGCTTCTAACAGCCGAAGCGACTAAAGGTAAAAAGAGAGTGGCTATCTCAAAACCAGGACATGGAGATGAGGGTGTAACGTGCTTCCTGCATGGAGACACGGGGGCATCGAGGCCTCAGTTGTTTGGCGGGAAGGATAGAAAGGCGATCCCTCGTAAACTGATATCAAAGAGATGAAACAAACTTTTCTCTAGCATCAGATTCAGAAAGGAGGAATGGTGGGTTCAGATAAGCACACACACACACACACACACAATAAAAACACACCGACACACACACACAAAAGTCACTAACTTTCTTGTTACTTGCCTGTGAAGGATTCCTGTGAAGGATGAAAAGGGACTCTGCATAGATAAATGTCAGGTCTTATGGAGAACAGAACGAGCTACAGGTAAAGGCACCCGGTTATCTGACAGACTGAACAGTCATTTCCACCGTCCATGGACTTTATTCAGCGAGAGAGGACAGACTATGAGGGGGACAGTATTACTTTGCGAGTACTGTACCTCGGTAAGCTTTTAATCCACGCCCAAGCAAGATAACTGCCAATAAATATTTACACACAGCCTCTATTGACTCGTTTGGCTGAAGGAGAAAGTCTCCGGGGTCTTAGTCAGTCATCTCATTTCACACGGACACACAGAGTTTACGAGCGGCCGGGGAGGGAGATAGGAAGGCGAGACGGCGCTGTAATTCCTGATGAGAAAATGTACCGGAGAAGGAAACAACTCTGTTTCTGTGTCCACTCTGAGAGACAAAAGAGGGCCAGGGCCAATTATTAGTTCCTGAAAAATACAGAGTAATAATCCGTTCTGTTGTTGTTGTTGTTGTTGTTGTATGAAACAAATGTCTGATCTATTTTGAGGAAGATTGCCGTTGTAAACTAAGATTGAAGATTCATTCTGTTTATTAGCCATGTATATGGTTCACACATACTAGGACTTTGACTAGGCTTACGGCGTACGCTGTTGCAGACGACATAAGACAGAGTGCAGGACAGGACAGGGAAAAGACAGGTAACAGTGCAAAACAGTACAAAAATCTGTGCAAATACAATCCAGTGTAGAAGCTAGTTAGATCAGGCGAGGATCTAGACTACTTGTTTGGAATATCTGGGGGGCAAATTAACTGGAGAAAAATCCATTATATTGGAGAAGAAGAATCTAAAATCTAGTATCTCTGATACACAGAATACCTTTACATGGAAATGCAATATTAGTCTCTTAAAACATGATTTAATAATTTACCTGCAGAGGTTTAAACCACTGAAGTGAGGTAACGGTAAGAATACAAAAATGTCATGGTATCACTTATTAAATTTGATTTTGAGCATTTGTTCCACTAAATATTCAGAGTATTATGGACCATTTTTTCTCCAGCGCAGGTGGGCCTACAGTAAGTCAGTGATATCCAGACGAGTCAGTGCGATGGAGGCGAGGGAAGTGGCTCTTACAGGGCCAGTGGCCCCCTTTACTTCACCTGCCTGGGCCCCCACACTCATTCATTACAGAGACGCAAACAGACGGGCCCCCACTTTAAGGGCCGTGTGTGGAGAGGAAACACGAGAGGGATGAAACCCAAAGAGGAGAGCGAAAAGACGAGACTGAGCAGAACACTTAGAAGACGGAACAGAACGCTTAAAAGACTGAGCAGAACGCTTAGAAGACGGAACAGAACGCTTAAAAGACTGAGCAGAACACATAGAAGACGGAACAGAACGCTTAAAAGACTGAGCAGAACACTTAGAAGATGGAACAGAACGCTTAAAAGACTGAGCAGAACGCTTAAAAGACTGAGCAGAACACTTAGAGGACTGAACAGAACGCTTAAAAGACTGAACAGAACGCTTAAAAGACTGAACAGAACGCTTAGAAGACTGAACAGAACGCTTAGAAGGTGGAAGAGCTGGCTGCTGGCTCGCGAGAGGGGGGCGGGCTCGTTTTTCATACTGTCAGCCTCTCTCTCTCTCTCTCTCTTTCTCTCTCTCTATGCACCCCACGACTCACTAAGGTGAATTTCCCCCTGACTGCGCGCCCAGAGCACCGTGTTTTCACTCCCAGAGCAGCGGGACGATGGTCCGAGTGCTCAGCCACGCAGAAAGACTCGCGCTCGCCGGTCTGTGAAATCACCACTGGCGGCAGACAAGCGTGGGTCAGCTCAGGTCATGCGGACGGAGTGTGGGTCAACAGATAGTTTCACTGGAAAAATGTGCCCCAGCCCAGGCTTCTCCACCTCAGGGGAAGCAGCTCTGGGTCGTAATAGGCTGGGAGAGAGACTGGCTTCACAACACCCACTGATGGAGAAATAAAATGAGCAGAGAAGAGAAGCCCAGGGGTCAAGGGAGTCGAGGGGAGGAGCCAGGGGAGGGGCCAGGGGAGGAGTCAGAGGAGGAGCCAGGGGAGGAGTCAGGAGAGGAGTCAGGGGAGAGGCCAGGGGAGAGGCCAGGGGAGGGGGCAGGGGAGGAGCCAGGGGAGGAGCCAGGGGAGAGGCCAGGGGAGGGGGCAGGGGAGGAGCCAGGGGAGAGGCCAGGGGAGAGGCCAGGGGAGGAGCCAGGGGAGTAGCCCATGAGTTACATGGAGTTGGAGTCATATTCTCAAAGGGTATCATAGTCATATACTACAATGGATAGTTTTCTATTAGCCTGGCTTTGCCTAGTCTCAACACCAGACCCATGAGAGTTATTTTGCTGATGGTAAGCTATGCTGACTACGTTACTGCATGCTGTAGATCTCTCTATTCGCCTTATTCACCTGGCAGCCATATTGGTCAGTCTGGGGTGCGGATGCAGAAGTGCCCGTTGACTTAAATGTTAAAAGTTCACTGTAAAAACACCACTTCAAGAACCAAAATAGTCAAAATAACAGGCTGAATACACTATCGGGGTTACAAATCCATCATTACCAGACTTTGATTGTTTTTCACTGCCGTTGTTTTCGCGTTGGTGAATGAGCCATAGTTAGCCGTCAGCTGCATTCACTTCGATGTATTTCCAAACGCGAAAACAACGGCAGTGAAAAACAATCAGAGTCTGGTAATGATGGATTTGTAACCCCGATAGTGTATTCAGCCTGTTATTTTGACTATTTTGGTTCTTGAAGTGGTGTTTTTACAGTGAACTTTTAACATTGAAGGCAAAGGGCACTTCCGCATCCGCACCCCTAATTACGTCAGACTGACCAATATGGCAGCTGAGGTGAATAAGGCGAATAGGTCTGGGACACTTCATGCAAAAATCTGGCAAATTCAAATCCTGGCAATTTATTGGTAGCGCCGGAGTTTATAGACTGGATTATGTAGTAGCCTACAGACACAGATTCTATTATGTAGAATGCAGAGCTCAGCGATTCAATGTAATATGAGAGTCTGGAGAGAGACTAGGCTTCACCAGACCCAATTCGCAATGTGAAGGGACTGAAAATCCTGCGTTTATTTTCAATTTCCAAGGAGCATTATCAACGGTTGCAGAGCAAAATGCCTCTGGGCGTGATTGGATTGTACAGTACAACCAATCAGATCAATGAAACGTGGGTTAGTCATCAAACAGAATGTGAGCTCAAGTGATCAGGATAGTAGTGAGCCAGGCTAGTTTTCTATAACCGTAAAACACTTTCACATCTTCAAGTCAATGTGACAGTATTATACAAGGGAGAATATGCTCCTTAAATATCTTGTGCATTATGTGCGAACTCAGGGTCAGGGAATCTCGATGGAGAAACACTTTTTTATGTCGGGCAGTCAGCGATATGGTGGAGCAGGTCGAATTTTTCCCCTCAAAAAACAGCCACCTCCCCCATCTCCGAGGAGGGCTCTGTGAAATGAAAACGCTGAGTTCTCAGTGTACGGAAATAAGAGCTGTGTAACCTTCACCAGGCTGTTCGGAAAGGCGCCGTCAATGGGCCTCGCGGGCGATGAATAAGCAAGGACGCACCACGGACCGTTTACAAACCGGGGATGACGCGAGTGAAAAAAGAAGAAGACTCCAAGGTCCCCCGACTTATCTCTGGCGGGTGTGTCTCAGTCGTGCGCCCTTGCCATAATGTGCTGCCCGTTTGAAGTTATGTGTTCATCCAGCGAGATGCCTCACACACACACACACACACGAGCGCGCGCGCGACTAGTGCCCCGCATATGGAAGGCACAGAGTGCAGTGTAGTGAACTGTGACGCTTTGCAGAGGACTCGATGCTGGTCAAGCCATGCAGAGTCAGCGGCTATAGAGAGAGATAGAGCTCTCTGTCAACCCCAGCACGACCCCCCCCCTCCTCTCCTCCTCTCCTCTCGTCCCTTATCTCCCCTCTCCGCAGCTCCGCTCATTAGCGTCAGCCAAAGAGAGCCCCCCCTGAGCCAATCAAAGCCCGGCTAATTACCCTCGTTCAAGCGGAGCCCTGGCAGCGTCTTCCAGGCTCCCCGCGGCGGCGGCTAACGCGCCCCCGTGCCCCCCACCCCCCACCCCACTCGCCCCCCGGGCCTCATTGCTATCCAGCCGCGCTATCATCGCCCCATAGAAGGAATACGCGCGCAGAACGGCTGAAGGAAACACGCCGGCTCTTGTGCCCTCGCCAGGCCTTTGGGAGATGTAGTCTTTAAGCAGCACAGGGAGATGTAGTCTTTAAGCAGCACAGGGAGATGTAGTCTTTAAGCAGCACCACTGTGGGCCGGCTCTGCAGATAAACATGTCGAGAGCGTGTCTCAAGATGTCCCTCTTCAGCAGAGGAGTACCTCTTAACGCAAGAACACCCCTAGTCCTCACTGACCATCTCAGAAGACCCATAATCCCTCTCTGGGGTTGCTGTTGGATCTCATCTTTACCGGGGCCGCGTCTCTAGCGCCTCCTTCTCGGTCTCTAGTCCGTACACTACCCCACAAACCCCTCACAAAAACGAATCGACGCTTTAATCGACTGAAACGGGTCGGCCAGCGCAGGGCTGGAACAAAGGCCTGGCGGTCAGGTGCTGCAGGTCTTCAAGACGAGACCATGACCGCTTCAATGTCTCCTACGGTGATGGACGGGCGTCTGGCAAAGAGCCGCGGCGTCTAGCTACGCAGGTGAGAGGAAGCAGAGAGGAACAGGTCCCCTACCTGTCATAGATGTCATCTGGATAGCTGTCATACTCCACCTCATAGTCGGGTCTGGAGAGAGAGAGAGAGAGAGAGATGGAGCGGTTGTCAGAGCGGAAGAATAGACCATCACTCCACCAAGATGGATGACGGGCTGGTCCACGGAGAAGGCAGATTAATACAGACAGCTATAGCGGCGCTGGGATTTAATCTCACGGCTGTAACCTTGGCTCCATTGTGATTCCTGTCACTCTACACACAAAGCTGTCCGATCACGCTACAAGCATCGCATCTCCCTGTCTACTTCGTCTTTGATGGGTGTGTGTGTGTGTGTGTGTGTGTTTCCATATAAGAGCGTAAACAGTAGCTGCTCATTAAAACCGACATGGTGGAATGGGCTTCAGAATCAAAGGTTGTGTTCGTGCAAGTAAAATAATAGATATAGTGTTTGAAACTGGAGGTTGACACTTCTTCTTCGTTTGGGTAGGTTGGTTGATTCGTCCTCTCCCTCCAGGCTCGGGGCCGAGGGGCTATCCTTTTACCACCCCGAGCCTGGGTGAGGGGGTCACCCGGGCTGTATATCCGGGCACACCTCCAGGAGCCACGGCACCGTTTCGTCATCCACAACTGTCAGGCCACGCATCCCGTTGGGTGTCTGATATATCAGACAGTCCTGGATGACGTGGTCTGTGGTTTGTTCCTCGCACGCCACACAGGATACCAAGCCCCATCTGTGCATCGATGAGCGGAAGCGTCCGACGCCGGTCCGGATATGATGACACCAGTCTGGGTAAGTCCATCCGTAGGGGAAGAACCGGCGACCGGGATGAAAATCACAGAATCTGGAGGTGTTTGCCTCCCACCCCGCACGCCAGGTGTAGTCCGCCCATCCTGCCTCGCTGATGTTAAAATCTCTGCATTGCTGCAGGAGATCCCGTGCGGCAGGAACAAAAGGATGTCTCGACTTGAGACGCCGGGGAGGCTCCGCTGTTGCAGCGAGCCTGTCGTGGAGCAGGTGGCCAGCGGGCTGGATGGGAAGGTTGTCCACAGGAGTGGGACGCAGGCATCCTGCCACGAAGCGCAAGGCTTCGTTGATAGGCAGGTCGATGAGGCGGGTGTGAGTGCTGTGGTATCACATCGGTGCTCAATATTCACTCGTCGAGTAGACTAGAGGTAGGGCTGCCGTACGCAGTGTTTTGGAGCTGGCGCCCCAGGAAGGCACATAGAGACTCTCGCACTGAGATCTAGTGAAAGTGATCATCTGTGACTGTCAAATGGGAGGCTGGGTGAGAAAGGATTTTTTCTTTATTTAAGTAAAATAACAGGGTTAATAGGATAGCTAACTTTTTATTGTACAGTATTGCAAAAAGTGAACTATTGATAACAGAGAAGACGATGTCAAGGTGTATAAATGTATACACCTCTCAAGTAGTGTTCAAACTGGCATATCGGGCAGTACTATATTACAGTGTAAATACTAGCCAACCACAAGTATGCCCAGTGAAATGAGCAACCACAGTCACAGGAATAGTATTCAGGAGATTTCTCACAAACCTCTAGTCTACTGTAGATTCATCCACTATCCCTCTCCTTCTCTCTCTCTCTCTCTCTCTCTCTCTCTCTCTCTCACACACACACGCACACACACCATCTATCAACTTCAGTCAATCCTACAGTAGCCTCTGGCTCATAGTGAAGTGCAAGGTGGGCACACACAGATACTTACACACACAGATACTTACACACACACAGATACTTACACACACAGATACTTACACACACACACAGATACTTACACACACAGACACTTACACACACAGATACTTACAGTACACACACACACTTACACACACACAGATACCTACACACACAGATACTTACAGTACACACACAGACACTTACACACACAGATACTTACACACACAGACACTTACACACACAGATACTTACACACACAGATACTTACACACACACAGATGCTTACACACACAGATACTCACACACACAGATACTTACACACACACAGATACTTACACATACAGATACTTACACACACACAGATACTTACACACACAGATACTTACACACACAGATACTTACACACACAGATACTTACACACACAGAGATACTTACACACACAGATACTTAGACACACACAGATACTTGCACACACACATACACATCCAGCACCCTGCTGTAGAAGGCCGAACAGCCTGGCTGCTAATGCTAACACTAGCCCAGAGCCACCCATCACAACACACACACACACACACACTTAGACTGGTGTAATTCTTGCAGAGAAAAGAAGAAAGAAGAGGTCTACCGAGTTAAAGCCACAATCAGCAATATGACTCTATTTTGTCATTAGTACTATCTACAGTAGGTTAGTGGTGGGAGAAAGGGAGAGAGAGAGAGAGAGAGAGAGAGATTGACAGAAAGAGAAACATAGCCAAGTTGGTGTGGAGGAACTCTAATGGTACAGTAAGACTACTCCCCAGGCGAGGAATCAATAACCATCTCACCCTCCAACAAGCCGTTCACACTGAGGAGTCTGGGTAAATCACAGAGGAAGCCCTAGCAGAGGAAGCCCATGGATATATATGGCGCGTGGCGTGCTGCTGCTGTTGCTCCATATCAAACGCGCATGCGGCCCAGCGTCATTCGTCTTCATCAGCCTTAACGAGTATTAATCAGCCTTTAACTATATCATTGATTCTGGGCTCCCTCTCTGGTCAGTATTGAGAGCTGTACAACGCTGTGAACCATCCCTATTGAGCTGTGTAGGCTATGAGCAAGCATTTAAACCAATTCTATCGATCTGAGCTGGAAATCTCCAGAGCATAACAAGAGAAAATCTCTTGGGGGGTGAAATACTGATGCTAGGTACAGGGCATCTGGAAAATACTCATGCCCCTTCACTTTTTTCACATTTTGTTATGTTACAGCCTTATGCCAAAATTGATTTTTTTTATTCTCTCATCAATCTACACACAAAACCCCATAATGACAAAGTGAAAAAAAGTTTTTTTGCAAATGTATTAAAAATAAAAAATTCTGAAATATCACATCTACTACATAGGTGTTCACATTCTTTACCCATTACTTTGTTGAGGCACCTTTGGCAGTGATTACAGCCTCATGTCTTCTTGGTTATGACGCTACAAGCTTGGAGCACCAGTATTCGGGGTATTTCTCCCATTCTTCTCTGCAGATTATCTCGAGCTCTGTGCTTAAGGTCCTGTTGGAACCTCGCCCCCGTCTGAGGTCCAGGGCGCTCAGGAGCTGGTTTTCATCAAGGATCTGGTTTTCATCAAGGATCTCTCTGTACTTTGCACCGTTCATCTTTCCCTCAATCCTGACTGGTCTTCCAGTTCCTGCTGCTGAAAAACATCCCCACAGCATCATGATACTGCCACTACCATGCTTCACCGTAGGGATGGTATTGGCCAGGTGATGAGAGGTGCCTGGTTTCCTCCAAACGTGACGGGCATTCAGGCCAAAGAGTTCAATCTTGCTTTCATCAGACCAGAGAATCTTGTTTCTCATGGTCTGAGAGTCCTTTAGGTGCCTTTTGGCAAACTCCAAGTGGGCTTTCATGCTTTTTACTGAGGAGAGGCTTCCATCTGGCAACTCTACCATAAAGGCCTGATTGGTGGAGTGGTACAGAGATGGTTGTCCTTCTGGAAGGTTCTCCCTGCTCCACAGCGGAACACTGGAGCTCTGTCAGAGTGACCATGGGGTTATTTGTCACCTCCTTGGCCGGACGGTCGGCTCTAAGACGGGTCCTGGTGGTTCCAAACTTATTCCATTTAAGAATGATGGAGGCCACTATGTCTCAGAGGTCTACTGAAAATTTCCTAGACTTCATGGCTTCACATGCATGTCAACTACTTTACATACAGTACAGTAGATAGGCGTGCGCCTTTCCAAATCATGTCCAATCAATTGCTTTTATCACAGCTGGACTCCAATCACTAATCACTAATCTGCCGAAGGTGGCTCAACAACGTTCTGAGTAAAGAGTCTGAATACCTATTGTATGTACATGTGATATTTCATTTTTATTTTTGATACATTTGCAAAAAATAACAAATAAAAAATAAAAATATTTCACTTTGTCATTATGGGGTATTGTGTGTAGATTTCTGAGAGAAATCATTCATTTTGGAATAAGGCTGTAACATACTGTAACAAAATGTGGAAAAAATGAAGGGGTGTGAGTACTTTCCAGAGGCACTGTATCTCAATGCTTGTAATTAGATATGATGTACCTCTGATGGTGAAGCTTAATATCACCAATATTCTCTCTGTTCCTCAAGGCTAAGTAATTGGCCATTTTGTCACTCAGCCCAGTAATGTAATTGGACGGGGTGACACTCCTGCAGTCTAATAGGTTCATTAGATAAGTCATTTCTTTCCTATGGAGATAAAACCCAGCATGGGCACTTCAGTGATCGAGCGGAGAGAGGCATTTATGGGGAACTGCATTATTTTTACCCCTGGAATGGATTCAGAGAGGAAATTTAAAAATCCATGTTTTTCTGTCCATTTCCTTCTCTTTCCGTTTCTAGCAGCTGAACAGGAGGTCAGTGTGTGTGTTGCGTGTAGATTAACATTCACCTACCAATAAGCGCTTCATCTCCGCAGAGAGCAGGCGGAGCTGTGAATGGCGCGGGCTGGCGAGGCCGGAGAGGTGAGCCGAGGTAGCGAACGCACCGCTGAGCTGATGTGGAGGAAATCAGGTCGAGCCTGGCTCAAGGCTGATGGCTTAGTATTAGTCCACCTGTGCTTTTGATAGATCTGGCCAAATTTCACTGCCTGCCCAATGCACTTCCCTTTAGGCGGTGAAGTAAGTAGACCAAGACAGTGGCTTATCTGGACATCTACACATATTTGATGCTTAATACAAGTGGGAGAGTTCATTAAACATATTTGCGCTCACTAGTTGACTATACTATTGTGTCTAGCTAGCAGCTAGTGATTACATTTTAAGAATGTAATCACCTAAAGGTAGAGGAAGTGCCTAGAGCAGGCAATGAAATTTGCCCAGAACTATCAAAAGAACAGAGGATGCAATGTAAGAGTTGAAAATGTTTAAAGTAATAGAGAATATCTATTTTCTATAGCATGTGTATTTTATTTTCATGTTTATTTTACTAAACAGATTAGCCTTGATTTGATTTTGAACAATGTAATAGTTGATTGACAGTGACGTTTGATTGTTCAGGTCTGTTCTACTCTAATCTGCTATTGTTTAGTCAGGCCTGAGAGGAGAGGCGGGTGCGAGGGTAAACAGAGGAGAGTGGGGAGATTTGCTGTGCCCTTTAGACATCTCTTAAGTTATGAGAGCAAACCCAGCAGTATTCCCTGTTGGTTATTTCTGCAGGACAATTCATACCCACGCCAATTACACTGGTGACAGCGGTACAACTATAACAGTAATACTGCAGCCCATCAGCTTTTAGCCTGGCTGGCCTGGCCTGGTTTAGGCTCTGCTTAGTTATATTAATATACTGTAGGCCGGGGGCAGCCACGGATTTTAATAATTACAGGAATGTGTTCATTTTATTATCTACAGTAGATTTTGTTTCTATAGGTCGTGCCTGTAACATATTGGCTTGCTGTATGTATAGGTCCAACTTTTATTTTTATTCTTGACTCATATGTCCAAGATTGATAACCAGAAAGAGATCTGCCATCAATGAGGCAATCTGTAAACTCTAGAGCTCTTTCTCTTTCTCACACATCAGTGTGTGTGTGTGTGTGTGTGTGTGTGTGTGTGTGTGTGTGTGTGTGTGTGAAATCTGTGCTGCCAGCCTGTTCCGAGTGAGAGGGAGCAGACCAACGAACCCCCAGAGCAAGAAAGAGAGAGAAAAAAAGAGAGAGAGAGAAAGAGAGAGAGAAATGGAGAGAGAAAAGGAGAGGGCAGAGGGGAGGGAGTGTTAAAGAAACAGACGTCTTTCAGGGGTGACAGGCTCCACCCATCAGCCCAACACTCCAGCAGGGTTGGGGCGGAGCTAAACCAAGCTACGGCCGAGCAATCACAGTTAAAACGAGACAAACACAAACTTTTGAAACCAGACGTGTTGAGGATTACTGGAATGATTTGCATGTATATAATCCTTCTCCCAGCTGATTGGATGAGAGCCTACTACATGGGCGGTAGGATATGGAGGTGAAACGGCTTTGTGTACGAGCCCAACCGAAGACTAGCGCTTAAAGCGGCTAGTTTACACACATACACACACACCCGGGGCACGCATTAGCACACACACGTGCACGGCAGTCAAAAGTGAGAAGGGGTGCTCTTTGTCTGTCCTCCCAGCTGGGGGTCTGCCCCCAGAGGGCGAGCAGATTTATTCTGATTTAATGTTCACCCTCGCCCGCCTGCTGCAATGTCATAAATCAGGCGCAGCGCGGCGTGGCCGGGGTTAATGACGCACAGCTGATTTCCTGCCACTTCAGCTCCCCTAAAATGGAAGGGCGGGCCGCGCCCCGACTGAGTTAAGGCCCGCGGCGATGGCCAGAGACTGCAGAGTGATGGAGGGACGTGACACCCTGACCGTCTGGGACAAAGAGGAAGAACCTGGCAACCGCAGAGGAATCCTGACCGTCTGGGACAAAGAGAAAGAACCTGGCAACCGGGCTAGTGCCTGGTGCTGTGAGAGTGTATATTGTTTAGAGATTAGCATAAGAGATGGGTGAAGTAGTATTAATACTATTAATAGTATTAATACTACTCATAATTAATACTACTAATAGTATTAGTAGTGTGAGGCAGGGAATGGTCAATGACAGCATTTTCTTTGATTCTACATACTAAAGTATACTACTGTACAAATTACTACAGTGGCACAATAATGTGCTACAGTGCAATATAAGTATGTGAGCTGGTCTAAAGTGTTTCTGTTAGGTTGTCTGCCCAAATGCGAACACAAGAAATAAGTGGGATCCGTTTCCTGACATGCTCCTGGCTGGTTATTGTTTTATGGTAAATGCATAACAAAGCCGTCGTGTCCCAACTTTCTGCTCTCTTCTCATCGTTCCTCTGTTGTTTTGTCCCTGCTATTTAAGTGGAGCTGACTGGCTGGGTTGTCTCTGTGCAGAGAGTGGGAGGTTAAATGGTTTTTTACTGCGTTCCTATTGAGCTGTTATTTTTCTGTTCAAAGGAAATGCTGATTCATCTCATTCTGTTAAACACTCATCTCACCAGGACCAATGGAGGGACACAGGCATAATTACAGTGTGTTCTCATCAACAGAGCACACAGCTCTCTCTCCTCATCTGTCTGTCTGTCTCTCTCCTCATCTCTCTCTCTCCTCATCTCTCTCTCTCTCCTCATCTCTCTCTCTCTTCTCATCTCTCTCTCCCTCGTCTATCTGTCTGTCTCTCTCTCTCCTCATCTGTCTGTCTCTCTCTCTCCTCATCTGTCTGTCTATCTGTCTATCTTCATCTCCCTGTCTCTCTCTCTCCCTCTCTCCTCATCTGTCTGTCTGTCTCTCTCATCCTGTCTGTCTCTCTCTCCTCATCTGTCTGTCTCCCCTCATCTGTCTGTCTGTCTCTCTCTCTCCTCATCTGTCTCTCTCTCTCCTCATCTGTCTGTCTCCTCTCATTCATCTCATATGTCTCTTTCTCTCTCGTCTCTCTCTCCTCATGTCTCTCTCTCTCCTCATGTCTCTCTCTGTCCTTGTAAAGTAAGATCTATCCACTTTCGGGATACTCCACTTTCGGTATAGTCCTTGTAAAGTAAGATCTATCCACTTTCGGGATACTCCACTTTCGGTATAGTCCTTGTAAAGTAAGATCTATCCACTTTCTGTGATGCAATCTGTGCTCCATCGCCCAATCAAACATGGTCAGCAGAGGAGACCGAGCCTTCGCGGTGGAACACTCTGCCAATGGACATTAGATCTGCCCCTGATCTTGGAACATTCAAAAGAGACCTTAAGTCTCACTTCTGTCGGCTACTAGACTACCGAGATGTCCTCTATGTTGATTGTGTTTTTGTGGTCCCTATTGTTCCTATCCCCTCAGCTGTTTGTTGTTGTACAGTTTTAATGTTGGTATCTTGTCTGTCTAATGTTGCTCAATGTTTCAATGTTTTCCCCTCCTTGGAGCCCACGCTTTGGGCAAACTAAACAGTTGTAATTAATATGCGTGTAAAAAATAAATTGACTATGACTATGACTTTCCTTGTCTCTATCTCTGCTCATCTGTCCTCTCTCTCTCTCTCTCTCTCTGTCTCCTCATCTGTCTCTTCTTGCTTGTCTCCCTTCCTGTCTCTCCTCACCTGTCTCTCATCCTTTTCCGGTCTCATTCTCTCCCTTGGTGTGCCTCTCTGGTTTGCATTCCTCTCTCTACCCCTCCATCTCTGAAGTCAATAAACAGATTATACAATACAGACTTCCTCTCTCACACGCACAAATTACAAACTCCTAACACAAAAAACCCTAACCCGATCAAAGCATTTTCACCGTTTCAGGCTTTATGTAAAACAGCCCCAAGCCTCCAGCCTACTGTATATACAGTGCTATAATCTCCCACTGCACTTCCTGAGACCTCCAGCTAGCGAGCAGACAGAGGAGAAACGATCCCGCGGAAAGCATCCCAGCCGACACACCCGAGGCCGCCATCAATCACGGACGCGCTGTCGTCTTCCACAGGTGGACGCTCCGATCTCCCCTCACTTACATCTCGATTGCCGCCATTTACCACAACGCCGGGGGGCTCGCGGGCTTCCCAGAGGCAGACCGAAAAGGAGACAAGGCCCCCGAAAGTGGATAGATCTTACTTTGCCCTGTGTGCTTTGTGTACAGGTGTCAAAATGAGCTGTCTTTCTCTAGCTGAGTAAGGCAGAAAAACGAAAGTGTGGGCTTGTCTTCCAAACCTAAAACTCAATGTCTACCTCAGTCTCGTGCAATTCATTTGGACACACAGGCTTTTTCATCAACGGTTATTGGCTCCCATCAAGGGGTTTTATTTGACGTCTACAGAACACTGTTCTCTCCCAATGTGTCCCCTGGCTGTCCCCTGGACCAGATATGGAGTGTGTAAAAATACGAGGTGCGTTTATAGGGCTCGCCGTGATCAAAAACGAGCGCGGTGAAGCTCTTCTGTAAAGAAGCCAGTAAAGCAGCCAGTAAAGCTCTCTGAGCCCGGTGCTATCAGGCCATCTGCGCTAGGCTGCTCTTTACAAGTCCCGCTCTATTTGATTTTATAGGTGTGGGGTGGGGGGAGGTGGGGGGGGGGCTGTGGCTATAACTCAGATCAAGTGGATGGTGCACTTTCTTAAAGTGGGGCGGCCCGTGGCTCTGGAGAGCCGTTAAGAGCCAGGAGCAAGCGAAAAACAAAATGGTGGTGCAGTAGAGCGTTTTTTTTTTTAAGTGGTGGTCGGGGGTGACATTTAGACATTGTTTGATTTAAAGACTCGTCTTTGATGATGTATTACAAAACTGTGGTGCGTCAATTTGCCAGCCCAATTTGACCACATTTAGAATCAACGCGCAAGAAAATACAGTGCAATTTCCATATCACATTTCTACTAATTTAGGGTGAAATGTATGTAATGGAAGCTGTAGCCCAGTGAATATGCCTTTTGTGTAAAATGGTTCTGATCATTTTCACATGGTGTGTTCCTAATCACCCGTGAGTGTGGGTTTTATTCAACATGAAGCCGATCAAAGCTCTCTCTAGGTCGTCCTGGGACGAGCCCTATCCGGTAATCTCGGTCCTCCGGGCGTCTGACTGGCTCGTCGGTGCTTTCCGCCCTGCGTCTTTCTTCCTCAGATACGGTACGTCGGTGTGGGACGCCCTCGTCCTCCATGTGTGTGTGTGGGACGCCCTCGTCGTCCATGTGTGTGTGTGGGACGCCCTCGTCGTCCATGTGAGTGTGTGGGACGCCCTCGTCGTCCATGTGTGTGGGTGGGACGCCCTCGTCGTCCATGTGTGTGTGTGGGACGCCCTCGTCGTCCATGTCTGTGTGTGGGACGCCCTCGTCGTCCATGTGTGTGTGTGGGACGCCCTCGTCGTCCATGTGTGTGTGTGGGACGCCCTCGTCGTCCATGTAAGTGTGTGGGACACCCTCATCGTCCATGTGAGTGTGTGGGACGCCCTCGTCGTCCATGTGTGTGTGTGGGACGCCCTCGTCGTCCATGTGTGTGTGTGGGACGCCCTCGTCGTCCATGTGTGTGTGTGGGACGCCCTTGTCGTCCATGTGTGTGTGTGGGACGCCCTCGTCGTACATGTGAGTGTGTGGGACGCCCTCGTCGTCCATGTGAGTGTGTGGGATGCCCTCGTCGTCCATGTGTGTGTGTGTGGGACGCCCTCGTCGTCCATGTGAGTGTGTTCACTCCCAAAGCACCAGTTTTCTGTCTGGCAGCTACAATACAGCTAGAGACTGAACACTCAAACGGAATCAGATGCAATTCATCTCTCCGCACTTTTGTTTTGTGTATTAAAAGGAGATGAATGGCACCTGTTTTATGTTGCGAATGTGATTATTCACCTGGATAAGAGATCTGAGACAAGTTTGAGGTTTGCTCGTGCAGGCGTCCGGATAGACACAAGTAACCATGTTAAAGGGATAGTGTTCTATTTTGGACATTTAGCCCTATTTGTGATCTATCTACCATGAACCTGAAACGCAGAGACCATAATTCCAGTATTGAGCTACGAAGCTGCAGTTTTTCTGCAGGCTCTCACTGGGCTACAATGGAAGTCAATGGGGCATATGGAAATGCATTGGAAAAACTATGATAAATGTGCTTTTCCGAGACAGGAAGCACAGGGTGTAATCTTCCCAGTCTCAGTATGCTCTCCTGTGAAATGTATTGCAATTTGAATATGTTTATGTGCTTGGCATGACTTGCACATAGTAGTCCTCCATGGGAGCAGTGAAAACAAGCGGCAGGGGATCACTTATGTCCAAGCCATGCCGAGCATGTAAAAATATTAGGATTGCGATACATTTCACAGGAGAGCATACTGAGACTGGGAAGATTACACCCTGTGCTTCCCATCTCGAAAAAGCACATTCATCATCGTTTTTCCAATGCATTTACATATTCCCCATTGACTTCCATTGTAGTCCAGTGAGAGCCTGCAGAAAAACTGCAGCTTCGTAGCTCAATACTGGAACAATCCGTGACATGTTGGTCTCTATGTTTCAGGTTCATGGTAGACAGACCACAAATAGGGCTAAACGACCAAAATAGCATACTACCCCTTCAAGGTCACGTGGTTCATAGTCGCACTAATACTTCAGTATTGCTACTTTGAGTTCAGTGAGATTAGAAGAGACTATATGCAAACTGAACACAACTGCATGACAACAGTACAGGCGTTGTCTACAGCACAGGAAAACCATGATTTCTCTCTGGTCTCCATGATAGAGAAACAGATGTGAGATCATGTGATCAGGATGGCAAAGCCAGGCTAGTGGTTATGCGCCATTTAAGTGCAGAAAAGTGTGACGCGTAGCTCAGAAGGTAGAGCGGCCGGCTGGGGATCATAAGGTCCACGGTTCGATCCCAGCTCCCGGCTGTGTGCCGAAGTGTGGAGGTGCACGACACCGAACCCCAGAATCGCTCACATCACGGTGGTGCAGTACCGAGTACTGTCGCCTCACAGCAAGAAGGTCCTGGCCTTTTCTCCCTAACGAAGACAGGCAGGAGCACTTGGTTGGTCCCCAGGGCTTGTTTGTTTGTTTTTTGTTTTGTTTACAGTCCCTCAAGGCGAGATTGTGACTCACTAACACCCTGGACCAGAGCTAGCTAGCACCTAGCTAACGCCTGCATGATAACCTACTGAACCTTCCAAATAAAAAAAGAATCGCCCACTCATTCAAATCTTTGCAACCTTTTTCTAGCTTTGATCTCTTTATCTTAGATACTGTAGTTTGTCTCTATGATTACAACACTGTTTAGTGAGAGTAGTGTGCAGTAGGAGAGAAACCAGAAACAGCGATACCCAAAAAGATCACCGCCCCTTCGTGTGGTCTATTTGCTTGATACCGCCCAGGGGTGTTTATATAATTTGCATATTAGCTATATATTTAGCTAACCTAACATTTAATATTTAGATTTAACATTTAACTATAAAATAATTGCTAAATATATAACATCAACCTAAAAGGTTATTTTACACAAATGTCACCCTAAATGTATACAGAAGTTTTGTTTGTTTTCCCCCCGTATTTTTTCAATTTTTATCGAAATTTGGCAGCCAATTCACCTGACCTAGTGTCTAATTCACCTGACCTTGTGTCCAATTCACCTGACCTAGTGTCTAATTCACCTGACCTAGTGTCTAATTCACCTGACCTAGTGTCCAATTCACCTGACCTAGTGTCTAATTCACCTGACCTAGTGTCCAATTCACCTGACCTAGTGTCTAATTCACCTGACCTAGTGTCCAATTCACCTGACCTAGTGTCTAATTCACCTGACCTAGTGTCCAATTCACCTGACCTAGTGTCTAATTCACCTGACCTAGTGTCCAATTCACCTGACCTAGTGTCCAATTCACCTGACCTAGTGTCCAATTCACCTGACCTAGTGTCTAATTCACCTGACCTAGTGTCTAATTCACCTGACCTAGTGTCTAATTCACCTGACCTAGTGTCTAATTCACCTGACCTAGTGTCTAATTCACCTGACCTAGTGTCCAGCCGATCCCCAGCCTAACTAATAGAACCTTTTGCACAACCCCGCTGGCCAGTGACCCTGACCCCAGTGACCCTGACCCCCTCAGTGCCTGTGCACTGTACTTTTTAACAGTAAATTGGGCTGTTATTTTGAACAAGCAATAGTTTGCATTTGGTGCCCCAAACAACAACAAGCAAA
>NC_140249.1:17542676-17545176 GCF_949987555.1 Borostomias antarcticus | reverse complement strand
GCATGGAAGGAAGGAGTTGGGGGAATTCTAACACTGCACAGCACATACAGTAACACATATTGTAGTCATCCATATTTCATTTGACCTTTTCCACAACTCTGGAGTTTACTCAACTCCCATACTGAACGCCACTGAACGTTAGATCCCAGTGCTTTAGCGTAGAGCTGGGGGACATCTAGTATTCATGTCACCAGCACCACCAGGACCACTCTTCTGCATCGAACTCCCACTCGAGATCCTCAGAGAGAGACAGTTAACGAGACACGCTGAACACGGCACCACCACTAAATCAATTCTTTCCCGCGCCGGTGATCTGAAGTGTTGTCTGAAACAATATAAGCCTGGATTCCTCAGGGGAAGCCCACACAAGAGGACACACACACTTGTACTGGTAGGGTATATACTGTTCAAGGATTACACACACACACACACACACACACACACACACACACACACACAGACAGAACTTCTCTTTCTAATATGCTCATAAACACACACAAACATACACACACACAACTTTTCTCCCTCTCATATTCTCTCCCTCTCCTGTCTCAAAACACACACACACACACACACATACACACACACATACACACACACACACACACACACACAGTACACAAACACCTATCTCCTCTCCTCTGAGTACGCGTGGGCAGCTGCATGGGCGTGCCGGCGTGTCTCCGGTATGGATGGCCGGTGCGAGTGGGCGGGCGGTCCAGACAGATGGACCCTGGACCGGTCCCTGCCTACCACACACACACACCGCTCGGTCCAGACTCTCCCTCATAATGAACACCAACGACGCCGGGGTACAGGAGAACGGACAGCAAGACCGCTTGGGTGTAGATCAATGGGCTCAATAGTTAAAGGTGAGCCTGGCCAAAGTTTTCAGTCGATTAAAGGCAAAGCTAATAGCGCTAACGTGATAACGTTACTCGAAAGCTAACGGCGCTAATATGATCGCGTTAACTCGAAAAGCATTACCGAGTAGAGTTCGGAGCGTTGGTTCGCCTGCTGTAGACGCAACTCCAAGCCTTCTAAGACGAAGCCCCCCCCCCCCCCCAGACAAGCCACCGAGGAGACAGGGAGGTCGCGCCCGACTAAGCCCCCCTGATACCCGCGGGCCGGCATTCCCGCCGGCCGTCACTGAATCATAAATCAGTCGGGTAATAGCTACGGTGGCCATGAGTCCCCCTAATCTCTCCTGGGGACAGTGGCGGCAGGACAGGGGTGGGGGGATTGGGGGATTGGGGGATGGGGGTGGGGGGGTTGAAGCTGTTTACATGCACAGTTTTGGGATTGTTACTGTGAGACGCGAGGTGGCTGCATTCCTCCCCCACAGCTGCCCCCGGACCGCAGCGAGACGGAATTAAACCGGCGAGTTTACCGTGCAGACGCGGCGCGCTAAAGCGGCCGTGACGGCGACGCCCGCCGGGTGAAATCGCGCCGTGGTGCTCCTTCCGGCGCCGCCGTACCGCGTACTCTCTCTCTAAAAAAAAAAAAATACAACTGTCCGGCCGACACCAAAACAGACAAAGAGGACGTTCGGCCGCTGTTTGTTTTGTTTTCCGGTTGAAAATACGACGTCGTGCCTCCGTCCGGAAAGTTCCGTGGCGCTACAGACCGCTGTTCAGCCTCGCTCCGGAGCCGTCGGAGAGACGGAGAGAGGATGAAAGCCGGGGAACAGCGAGCCGGAGATGATGGATGACAGACCCTCTTCATTTCTCAAACTAAACAAACAAGCCCAGCAGTATTGGGGAGTTTGGTTGACTGGCTCGACATGGAGGAGGGGATACTGTATTTCATCTCTCTTTTCATCTCTCTCTCTCTCTCTCTCTCTATTTCAATAAGATGATGGCTGGGGGTTTAGGGAGCGAGGTTTTAGAGGAGTTGCATATTTGAGCGTGGGGGAGGGGGGTCTTACCTGTAGGCCAAACTGCTGGCTCTCTTGCTTCCTGCCTTCGGGCGGTTGGCTCTCAGCTCTCCGGTCATGGTCATGTCTGAAACGGGACGCAGAAATAACACGGTCAGATCCGGTTAGGGCCGCGGTAACGCCGGGTGTCAGGTGTGTCCCCCTTTAAGGAACCCTTGGGGGAGAAGGAGATGGACTTGGACAGGTGAGCCCAGCCTTCCACACACAGCCTGGCCCCTCTGGAGGCTGTGTAGTGTGTAGTGTGTTTGTGTGTGTGTGTGTGTGTGTGTGTGTGTGTGTGTGTGTGTGTGTGTGTGTGTGTGTGTGTGTGTGCGCGTGTGTGCGGGTGGGTGGGTGGGTGCGTGCTTGCGTGCGTACTTGTGTGTGAGTGGGTGGGTGTGTGTGTGTGTGCATACACACGTTCTCTTCACACACACATACACACGAACCCACACACCATGCACAGCAGGACACATTAATGAGAGTCTCTGAGCTTAATTGCCCCCCCATCTGCCACACTGAAATTAATTGCCTCTCACATTCATGTTGCTCCCCTCTCTCTAACATGTAGGCTACCTGTCTGTT
>NC_140249.1:17517676-17535176 GCF_949987555.1 Borostomias antarcticus | reverse complement strand
GCAGTGATAGGGCAGTGATAGGCCAGTGATAGGGCAGTGATAGAGAAGTGATAGGGCAGTGATAGGGCAGTGATAGGCCAGTGATAGGGCAGTGATAGGCCAGTGATAGGGCAGTGATAGGCCAGTGATAGGCTAGTGATAGGCCAGTGATAGGGCGTTCCACATCAAGTCATGGGGCCATGACTTGAAAGGCAGTCACAGGTTTTACATTACATTACATTACAGTCATTTAGCAGACGCTTTTATCCAAAGCGACTAACAATAATTGCATTTAACGTAGGAAAAGCCAAAGTACTACTACTGTACTTGCCAGAACTCACAAGTGCATCTTCTTTCTAAAACAAGTGACTAAGAGCATGATCTAGTGCTGAAGGCAAAGTGCAAGAATAGCAGGCATAATAACAGGGAACGGAGGAGGGAAGTTGTGTGGGAGAACTTGGGGAGGTTGAACACCAGGTGCGCAGCAGCTTTCTGGACAAGTTCCAGAGGTTTAATGGCTGATGCCGGGGCCCCAGCAAGGAGGGAGTTGCAGTAGTCCAGGCGGGAGATGACCAGGGCCTGGATGAGCACCTGCACCGTTTCATCAGAGAGGAAAGGGAGAATCCTCCTGATGTTATAGAGCATGAATCTGCAGGAGCGTGTGACTGATGAGACATGTGCGGAAAACGACAGTTGGTCATCCAGGGTCACACCCAGATTCCTCGCAGTCCGAGTCTGTGTCTTCAATGGTGATGGCCAGGTCCCGGTGCGGGCCGCCCTTCCCCGGGAGGAACAGCAGCTCAGTCTTGTCTTTTTAAACGGGTTCGAGGGACAACCAGGAGTTATTATTGGGAAGATCTACGTTTCGGACCAGAACATAGCGCCTCATCAGCTGCCACACTAGTACTAAACAACAGTGTCTCAGGCACTGATAATAAACAGAAATGTGCAGCACTGTTCATTGACCTCTCTAAAGCCTTTGATATATGACCTTTTATGTGTTGCACTTTGTCTTGATGCTTTTAATGTCTCATGTAAAGCACTCTGAATTGCCTTGTTGTTGAAATGTGCTATACAAATAAACTTGCCTTTCCTTGATATAGTTGATCACTATCTTACTAAAGAGACTGTCCAAAATAGGTTTAGATGCAAATGCATGCAACTGGTTTCAGGATTACCTATCAAAAAGAACACAAGCTGTATTAATTAATAGAAATTTTGGCTTTTAAATAGCACATATCCACTGATATCGACTAGCCTGGCTTCGTGACCCTAATCACATGATCTCTCTCCACATAGAGAAACAGCCTGTGAAGTCACGTGATCAGGGTGGCGATGCCACGCTGGTGGATACCATAATAGCTCCATGAGTGGATAGTGGTGGGTGTTCCCATTGGCATCCACAAATATCATGTTTTTTCACCAGAAGTTTTTGCTGCAGCGAGAGCTTCTCACATTGAAAGGCCCTTGACCCTCTCAATCACAGTGCCTTAAGATTCATCACACGCTTTAAAACTCATCATTGCATGTTCTACCAAAAATTGGAGTGGTCCTCGCTTGAGCTCAGGAGATTACATTATAGAGTCTTATTTACGTAGAGCCCTCATTGCCAAATCACCTCTGGGCCTGTCCAGCCTGCTCTCATTTCATGTGTCAAACTATCCCACTAGCTCACATGTACCACTAGCATTAAATGCTGCTATTTACACTGCGAGACCTAACCTCTGGACATTCTTTCAGAAACAAAAAAAGCTCCCATAACCTATTCCCCTGCAAACATTTCAAGAATTATTAACTGATACCTATGGGACTGTAGTTTGTAAATGTCGCTAATGCTAGTCATCCTTACTGTACTTTAATAATTATTCTACTCTGTATCCCTGTACGTTGTCACTACTTTTGTATTTTTTTGTGTTCTGGTACTGTATTACTGTTGTTTGTACGTTTGTACACTGTTCACTGTTCTTGTATATTTTTGTAAGCAGGGCACATCTGTAAAAGAGACCTGGCCTCAGTATGTTGTTTCCTGTCTGTATAAAGGCTTCTATCTATCTAAGAGCTCGGCTGGTTGTGTCAGCGAGAAGAAAATCAGCCATGTAATTGGATGTTTGACCTTGCAGGGCTCTAAAAGTTAGCAATTTTAAAATGGGTCCGGTACTTAATTGGCACCCTATGCAGGGAGGATAAATCGGTGTAGTGTGTGATCTCTTGTTGGTTCTGGTTAAAAGCTGTACTGCTGCATTTTGGACAGTTTGATCCAGAGCAGTTGAGTTCAGACAAGTAAAAAGAGCATTACAATAGTCTAATCGGCAGGAAATAAAAGCATGAATAATCATCTCCGTTTAAGCCTTGGACACAACAGTTCCTAACATGTTTCTTAGCTGGAAAAAACAAGGCTGAGGCTGATTCGGATTAAAAGAGAGGGATTTGTCGAAAATGACACATACATTTTGTAATTTAGGTTTAACATACCAGCTCAATGGCCCAATACGCCTGACATTTGGAATTAAGTGATCAGGAGCAAGTGCTTCTGTCTTATCTGCATTTATTTGCAGGAAGTTGTCAGCCATCCAGCTCTTGTTGGCATTCAGGCATTCATTAATTATAGTCTATGTGTTGCTCTCCTCTGGTTGAAAACAGTACATTTGGATGTCATCTGCATACAAATGATAAGAAATGCCTTTAAAACGGCTAATAATCTGACCAAGAGGGAGCATATAAAGAGAGAACAACACTGGTCCCAGAACAGAACCCTGTGGGACGCCACAGAGGCGCAGCGTCGGGCGTAAACTGAGACACAGAGAAAACTTCTATCTGCCAGATGTGATAAGATGTCACTCCAGGCATCCCGGAAATACCCACCAATTTGTTTAGCCTATTTAACCCAAAAAGAACCCAAAAACAGAGGAATCTCACACCAAAAGCACCTCACAAACCGTGATACAAGAAAGGGAAACGGCATCATCGCTCTCAAACGAACCGAGGAACCGGCGGGAACCGGTTTTGGCCTGCGGCACTTTTGAGGATCACTGAACTCCAGGATGATTCTGTCATCCCCTCCGCTCATTACCTCCCCAGCCCCCGGACTCAGATACCACACAGCACAGTGTCATATGACCCCTCCCCCGGCATTTCTTTAACACTCGCTATCACTATGACACCAGTCTCCTATTTCTGTGAACTGTGAAGGGAAGATAGGCCAAAATGAAGAGAGAGAGAGAGAGAGAGAGAGAGAGAGAGAGAGAGAGAGAGAGAGAATCTAGTGAGGACAACAGATCTAAAGGCAATGTTTTTAGATTGCTAGTGTCGATCAGTGTGTCAAGAGAGAGTGTGTGAGTGGCCTAATGATGTGTGTGTGCAGAGGAACGTGCGTGTGTGTACGTGCGTGCGCGCGCGTGAGGATTGCTGTATTGTGTGGGTAGCCATTAACCATTAACTGCATGTGTATGCAGGGTCTTGATAAAAGTATACTGTTGATAGAGGACTTAACCAGTGTGGGCTTGGTCTATACAGCCGATGTAACGAGGCCCCTGCCTCTCCCTCAACCTCATCATTCATGTGCTGTAAGTGGTTGTGGCTTCTTTTCTCTGGCCTGAAGTAAAAGTCATTAAGAGACAGAAATTTCCAGAGAGGATTGCTATTGTCGTCTCATCCTCCAATTGCCAGCGGCAGAGGAATTGCATTCTGGTTTGCCACACAATGCTGCGTCTAAGTCAAACTGTGAAAATATTGCTTTCGTTAGCCTGACAGTTAATCCCATCGTCATTGTCCTCCCTTCCAATCATGTCCTCTGTAAATCCCCTGGTTTTATGCAAGCTTACAGGTTTTCATTCTACGTAGAGGGGGCGGAAATGTGTGTGTGTGTGTGTGTCTGCTCACACACACACGCAGGTGCATGTATGCATACACATGCATTTTGCACAAAAATAAACACAAACACACACAATGTGGTTTTGCATGGATATGCATGCTTAAAAAGCAGTTAACAAACTTTGACATGGCCTTGAAACAGACTCGATAGCACATACAATCTATCCAAAATTAGCAGGTCACCTGTGCTCGATTGATCAGCCTCACTCACCTTTTATGGGCCTATGGTGCTTTGCCTAATAATATAAAAACAGGTATTCTTCAAACAATTATAGGAGACCAAATGGTAAATGGACTGCACTTTTTATCTAAAGCGCTTTACAATGGCCTCTCACTCACCCATTCAAACACGCATTCACACACACACACATACACACACGCAGCCGCGTAGCTGTGGGTGGGCCTGGGTGGGCCTGGGCCCACCCACATGCACGTCTGGCCCACCCACAGCCAATCAGCGCGTCGCAGCGATTTTGACGTTCCTGACTGCTCCCGCGCTCCTTCTCAGCCAGTAGGCTAGCTAGCGCAACTGTACTGTAGGCTACCAAGTTGACTGCGAAATGGCTAATAGCAAAATGGCGAAACAAACTAGCCGAATTTTCTGAGAGCACTGGTCAGACGAAAATCGAGGCTGACTCTCTCTTACAACAAATCCAGAACAAGAAATTTGTATTTCTTCTTGTAACATTTAATATGTTGTTTGAAATGAGTGACTTCGCCACCAAGGGCCTGCAATCCGCCACTTTATCTATAACAGATTGCATACATCTAATCGAGGGACTTAAGGAGAGCTTCACTGCATGCAGGGATAATTCCAAAAATGACTTGGACAAAGTAATGAAACTGACGGATGATTTGATGTTGAAATATGACATTATGAACTGGGACGTCACTGCCTCCCGAAAGAGGAAGATGCCAGCCAGGTTGGGTGACTCTCATGTGGAATCGACAATGGGCAAAGCGACCGCTGTGAGGGACAACTCTGATTTGAGAAGATTATATAATGACATCTTGGACAGGCAGATAATGGAGCTAGACACTCGTTTCCAAGCAGACTCATATGGGCTGATGAAAGCCGCAGCGGCCTGCATGCCCAGTTCCGAGACATTTGGCGAGTTGGCAGCAATAGTCACCCAGTGCCCACTTTGGAATAACAGTGGAGGCTGCAGAACACACTGTTTTTGTAAAGCAGCTAAAGAGAAAGGAGAAAGATGGCAGGCTCTTTCCATCACTCATGGAAGTTGTCGACACCTGCCCAAGTGACATATTTCCAAATATGAATTGTCTGCTGAGGGCACTTATTACTCTACCGATGACCAGTTGCTCTGTGGAGAGACTATTTTCTACAGTCAATCGAATCAAGACAGACAACAGAGCATCGATGGTGACTGGCCGTCTGAATAGTTTATCGCTCCTGTCATTTGAAAGGGAACTGGCAGAGTCTTTGCAGCATGACGAGATCATCTCAGTGTTCAATACCAAGCCCCGTCGTCTCCTGCTGTGATCATCAAAAAGGCAGGCTAATTCACATTTCACTAATTTGTAATTGTAATGAAGCCTAGCTATTTGGTGCGTCAATATACTATAAGTGTTTATATTTTTTACTTTTTATTTGGGTGTTATTTGGATTTGACACACAGCTGTTGTCTGCTCGATCATGCCTTTAGATTACAAGTGCTCTGGCCACCGTTCCAGTCATGTGGATGTCAAGGATAAACCTGAGGCCGCCGAGCCTGTGTATTCTGTGGCCGCCGAGCCAGTCATGTGGATGTCAGTTTTAAACACATTCTGAGGCCACCGTGCCGATGTTTTTGTTTTCACTGCTAGCTTATGCTTATGCTTATGATTAATTAGTGCATTAAAAAATAAATAAAATAATGAATGAAGTTTCAGCTCAGACCCCACGCTTAATGAGTCTCCCCCTGGCCCACCTACATTTCTCCAGGCCCACCCACACAATAATTCCTGGCTACGCCACTGCACACACGCACACACATTAATGGTGGCAGTTGCCATGCAAGGTGCTAGCCTGCTTATTAAAAGGCACTATCAAAATATGGGTAGTCTACCTGTAAATGCTACAGTATATTAGCCTACACATTAATTCCTACATTATCCATTTGGTATAGATCAACAGGCCTACCATTGCCCAGATAAGAGTCCCTCGTGATACTGCACGCTGGTGAGACAAAGGCATCACCTTGTGGACATCGGTCACATTGCACCAACGACTAGGGTCAAATCACCATGTTATTGTGCAAATCACATGCACTGGAATGCATCCGCTATTCATAAATGAGTGAACGAGTTTTTTCTTTTTCTTAAAGTTAATTTCTGTCGAAGAAGCAGTTTCTCCAATTAGGCTATAGCAATTCCGAAAAGGCTGTAGCGTATAGAAAATAATTAAAAGACTAGGCCTAGTTGAAGTTCAACTAAATAAACTGTCAATTTACCCTTATAATCTAGCTGTCTATTTTGAGAGTCTTGTATGACTGGTTATCAAAATTCAAAGCCGTGGTTCCACCGCTGGGCGTACGACCCACTTTGCTAAACTCTTCGTCTTGGCTCCGAAATAAATAGTCGAACTGGGAGGCAGAGCTTAAGGAGACATTTGGCAGCTGCTCTCGAAAAAAGGTCGAGAAGATGTTTCAGCTTTACAGTAGCAGTTGAGGTTGGACTTGGGGTTGAATGATTCCTTCTTCTTACCAAAGAACCACATTTCTTATTTGCAGTCGGCTACTTTTGCGTTCTCCAACTTTATTCCGTGCGTATTATATTCTTTTTGCAAATTGCAAACTGACGAAGTTCAGGAGTCCAGAAAGGTCGGGGTGGTAGACCACGGATTGCTTAGCAGAATGAATCAGATTTGTGTTGTTATGGTGATGTTTGGTTTCCATCACATCTACACCTCCGGGCAGGTGAGTAGGCTACCGCGGACATTTCTATCTACTGACCATCAAAGATGCTTTAACTATATAATAGTTTACCGTTATATATCCCATTTTGCTAATACATATCGTGCATTAAATAAAATAAGTTAGGCCTATTTGCAATAGGAATTAATCAAACATTGTGTCATCATGTTTGTACAAATGTGATGGGAAAGAAGAAAATCTCAAACTGGATTAAGTTTGAAGTTGTTTTTTAATCACATAACACCTTAATTGTCTGTTTAAATACTTTGGCTAGCTAGGATAGGTGACCTTGTGCAATTTCTTTGGCTAAAGGTATAAGGCATTATGCAAACACCTGGGCTTGTTTCTGCTCAGCGTAGAAGAGGTCATCTTTTCTGTCTTGACTAATTCCAGGCCCTCAGCCAATTTTCACACAGGTGGTACTTCAGTAAATGGAGGACAAAATTTCACAAGCGGCTACGAATCTTCAAACCTCGTCTCTATGAATAGACGTGACACCTTGTAATCGTGTTTCACCCCCTTCTATCTGTTTGTGAACTGAGAGTTATGTGGTGATATCTTACTAGATATTTTCATCAGTCAGCCTGAGCTGAAAATTACACCTTTGAAAAGAATACCAAAAATGACAAAAATGTGTGAGCCATGAATTCTGTCCAGTACTATACTATAACTTGCTTATTTCTATATCTTGATTTATATTGGCATTCCATTTATGAGTCCAGTTGATTCAATCAATGATGGCTTTTAAACTTCATCAATTTGCTCACACATCTTGTTGAGTATAAATTGAGTAAAGAGGGAATGAGAGAGGGAGAGAACAGAGGAAAAATGACCATAAGTCATGTAAGTACTGTATAATTGTGCAGTCTAATCAACGTCTAATTGCTCACTGGGTATTCTGTAGCATCAAGCATGATCTCAGTGCAAAGAGAGCTCAGGTCAGACATTCAGCTATGCGGTATGTCTGACCTGATTTTACTTTCCACTCACTCAGGAGATCTTTTTCTACCTCCAGAGGGGGGGTGGGGGGGGGATCGGGTTAACTAACCAGGCCAGGTCCAGCCTGGCTTATGTGCGTTGGCTGGCTTGTTTCTGTGCGGGACCGGTAGGACGGTAATGTCTGATAAATAAAGATGGGTCTTGTCACCTGGACACATCAGTTCCAATGCTTCCAATGCTAATCCAGCACAATGAGAGCGGGATATAGCCAGTTAGCTCATGGGCTCACAACAACTAGCAGCAGCTTCCATAACATTAATGGTAGCGGTCAGTGGCTAAAGCAGTTACACTGATGATAACATAAAGTCATCCCCACCGGGAACCCCGGTCTCCTGGGTGGGAGTCCAATGCTCTCACCACTACTCTACTTGTGCAGTGGAGATCGGCGGGTGGGTTTTGGTGTCCTTCTTCCAGTCCCTAGTGTGGGTTGGGGTTAGAATATGGGTTAGGGTTGGGACAGGATCTGATCTATTAGGCAAGGGGTAAAGGTTGGAGTGAAAGGATGAACATGTGGAGGTTTGGGGTATAGTCCCATAAAGTCATCCCCACCGGGTCTTCAACCTGTCTCCAGGGTAGGAGTCCAATGCTCTCACCACTACTCTACTTGTGCAGTGGAGATCGACGGGTTGATTTTGGTGTCCTTGATTTTGGTGTGCTGGGACTATTGCTTCTTGTGGTGCCAACAGAGAAATGCAGGCCACCATTGTCCACAGTAACGTTGGGAGGGAGGGAGGGAGGGAGTGATAACTGGACGAACGCTATACTAGGTGCGCTGGCTTACTGCCATGCACAAAAAAGCATCAATACATTAAGCTCATTCCTCCATCACCACCTAAAGCTGTGCCAATCACCGAAAATAAACCACATGTAGGCGTAGAGCGACTGGTGCATCACATCCCATACAAAAATTGTGTCCAACTCCTATTGTAATGATGACTGTCTGTCTATAATGCATTAGCGTACCGTGGAGTCTTGCACAGGGTCTTCTCTGACATTGTTATTACTCCCAATGCTCCCCTGTCAGTGCTAACCATCTCTGGGCTACTGTATCGCATTCATAAGCCATCATTCTGACACCATAATAAGGGGAAGCTTTTGTCAACGACATGCAACAGGTCCTTATCTCTCACATAGCAGAAAATTCACACACATTGCCAAAATGATCAATCTGAAATGCATAAAGCTGCAAAGCAGGACTCACCATTTCATTAGGTTTTCTTAGCCGTGAGCCATCTCCGACTCCCCAGGCCTTGAGTTAGCTAGCTAACACTAGTTAGCGCGTTAGCTAGCACTAGCTAACATTAGCTAGCTATAATTATGCTTCATTTCCTGAACTTAGCTTTAGCTAAGCGTGCAGCCAGGTTATGGGTTACTGTTTACTTCAGATGTTACTCTACATTTCAATCAGACATCCCAGTGAAACCAGGTAGTCAAAATAACTTACCCGATAAAAAATGGGCACCGCATGTCTTGTAGCCACAGGCAACTCCAGTTCTGAAAAGGCCGGTTTCCTCTTGAAACGAATAAAGTTTGCCACTAGAGCGCCGATTTGTACACCCGTAGACGCAACGGCCAGACATCTTGATGGTATATAAAATACTAGTCTTCCTCACAATCTTTGCGGTACTAGGCAGAGCACTATCCACTCGGCATGGATGTATTGCCACTCGGCCACCGCTGACCTGGAAAATCTGTGGAGTCTTTTTGTTTTGATGTTCTGGGACCACTGCCTCTTGTGGTAGCAACATAGAACTGCAGGTCAACAACTGGCGGAGAAAGGGAGTGAGCGACAAATTAGGCATTCCCTCTTCATGGTGCGTCGGCTGGTCAGCTTACAGCCAACGCACAAAAAACATTCAAACGTCACGCGGCTTCAACCTTTTCCCGCCACAGGAGTGTCCGTCCAATCAGGAGCTGCAGAGCTCTCTGCGCCAGGTGGAGAAGCTGCTGGCGGCTCACGAGGCCTCGTACCAGCAGAGCCTGCGCTCCCTCAGGAAGAAGCTGAGCACCCTGAAGAACGTCACCGTCAGAACCGCCGCCAGCGCCGTTACCACCACCACCGCAACCGCCAGAGCTCCCAGAAACGGTGAGAGAGAGTCTGTTTTTAGATAGAGTGCGCTCGCCCTTCTTAATTGAAAAGTCGTGTTCGTTCGCTGTAGCATCTGTAGGGAGGTTGCGAGCCTGATCCCATCTGACCTCACTGAAAGGATTTTGACATATTTGTTGTCAACATCTGCAACCTATTACCGGTACAGTCACTGTAGGCTACTGTAACTTGTGCAATGCTCACAGACAATCTTGTCTTACTGTCTGTTGCAGTTTTACTCTCCTCTCTCTCTCTCTCTTTCTCCCTCTCTCTCTCTCTCTCTCTTTCTCTCTCTCTCTCTCTCTCTCTCTCTCTCTCTCTCTTCATTTTGGCCTCTCTCTCTCTCTCTTCATTTTGGCCTATCTTCCCTTCACAGTTCACAGAAATAGGAGACTGGTGTCATAGTGATAGTCTCTCTCTCTCTCTCTCTCTCTCTCTCTCTCTCCAGCCACCTGTCCCAAGCCGGACAGCCTGGCCAATGGCCGGAGGTTGGGGAGGGTGTTTGCGATGGGACACGAGGTGCACTTCGTGTGCAAGGTGGGCTACGAGCTCCTGGGCCCTCAGACCAGGGTGTGTCTGGAGTCGCTCCGCTGGAGCGGACAGCAGCCCGCGTGCCGGCGTGAGTCCAAGCCCCGAGTCCGTTACACGCCGTCGTAGAAGAGACGGTTGGTTCTGCCTCGTTCAAATCAGAAATAGTATCTTTTGAGTTCAGCGTTGTTGTGCCTCTCGGCTTCTCCCCAGTGTTGAACGGCAGCAGTCCCGGGGTCCGGCACCACCTGTCCGCCCCCCCCGCCTCTACTTCCTCCCCCGGCACGTCGCCGCCGTCCTCCACCCCCCCCTCCCCCTCTTCCCCCAAAGCCCCGCCCCTCTCGGCCTTGGTGCGCCCGTCGCGCTGCACCCAGTTTCAAGGCTCCACCCACTGCACCTGCGAAGTGGGCTTCACCATATCGGGCCGCGACAACAGCGTCTGCACAGGTGGGTCGCTCAGCCAAGCACACACACACACACACACACACACACACACAAACTCGCTTCGCGTCCACAGCGACGGAAGCCCACTACGTTACACGGTACACTTCACCTGAAATAACATGTAGAATCATTAAGCGATTATAATCTGGGGTCAGGGTTAGAAACAACATTTTTAGCAACAAAGTAATCAAATAGAGAGATCAGAAAGGGAGAGAGAGTCGGAGACTACTGCCTAACACACTCACATGCACCTCTGTTATGCTGTAGTCCAGAGCAGTGCTACAGAACGCCGCGCCTGCGGACTGTTGTGTGTTTTTTTCCGCAGACATCGAGGAGTGCGAGCTGTTCCCGCTGGGTCAGCCAGGCCGTCTGTGTATGTACACCTGTGTCAACACCCCCGGGAGCTTCTACTGTGTGTGTCCAGCCGGATACGACCTGACCAGAGACAACCGCAGCTGCACAGGTCAGATGAACCCCTCCCCGTTATAGCCATGTGAAGGGAACTGTTTTTTTTTTTATAGTTTTTAAAATCAAAAAATATGTTTTTGATATGATACAAATTTATGATACAAATAAAATAAAAAATAAAAATTTGATTTGTATCATCAAGTATTATCAAATTAAATTCATCAATTTGTATCAGTCTGTACGGAACTGAAACTCCTATTGTCGATGTCCCTGACATGGGAACTACTCTCCATATTCTGAAACAGACCGAGGAACGTTGGGTCTCTTTTAGTAATCGGGTGTCCTCTGTCTGTCCTCTGTCTGTCCTCTGCCTGTCCTCTGTCTGTCCTCTGCCTGTCCTCTGCCTGTCCTCTGCCTGTCCTCTGCCCATGCGTAGACATCGACGAGTGTGAGAACAGACAGCACAACTGCACCGGGGACCAGGTGTGCTTCAACACCTACGGAGGCTTCCAGTGCACCACGGCGGAGTGTCCTCGCATCAAGAACGCCACCTACATCAAAACCTCGCCCATGTAAGCCGCCTTCGCGCCACGTCGTCCAGACTCCCGACCCGTGGCGTGTTTTCGCCGCGGCGGGAGTTTAAACGGCGAAGCAGCGTGCGGGGGAGTGTCCACAGGGAGGACGGCCATGTTGGCTCAAACATCCCTTCCCTTCAGAACTAAACAAACAATCTCGCTGTGGAGAGAAGAGTTGTTATTTTGCGCTCACCACATCCCGGCTCCCGCCCGTAATTTTAACTCCCGTAACCTCCTTCCCCTAAATCACCCCTCCACAGGGCACCAACGGCCCCACACACATTCAACCGCCATTGTTTCGGGGTGTATAAATGCTCTATATACGACCAAAACGCCATTCTTTCTCCAAACGTTTGAAATTTTTTTCAGGGGGTCAGAGCCGCCAACTCCTGACGTCTTACCCTTGTCCCTCCTCCGCTCGCCCTCCTCCCCCCTCCCCTCCCCCCCCGCCCCCCCTGCAGGCGCTGCGAGAGGAACCCGTGTCTGGTGGGGGACGCCGCTTGCTCCCAGGCGCCCAACTCCATCTCCTTCCACTACCTCTCCCTGGTGTCCAACATGTCCGCCCCCCGGGTGCTGTTCCGCGTCTCCGCCGCCCGCATCCTGGGCGACACGCTGCGCTTCGGGCTGGCGGGCGGGCGCGGCCGCGGCTACTTCAGCGTCCAGCGCTCGGGCCGGCAGACGGGCACACTGCTGCTGGTCAGCCCGGTGGAGGGGCCCGCCACCCTGGAGGCCGAGGTAGAGATGAGCGAGCTGGAGAGACGCGCGCTGCTGGGGAGATACCTCACCAAGGTCACCATGTTCGTCTCCCCCTACGGGTTCTAGGGTGCCGTCTGGGGCGCGCGGGGGGGGGAGAGGAGGAAGAGGAGAGGGAGAGGAGGAAGAGGAGAGCACTGTGGAGTTGAGGGAGTGAGAGAACGAGAGAGAGAATTGAACCACTGTCGGTATGTTGTGGAGAATTGCATTTTAAAGGCCTCTGTGTAGGTGGTTGGGGTGTCATCAAGGGAGACATGTCTTAAACCCGCCATTTTGTAAACCTGCTCTGGGCTACAGATACTCTCACATAAGGTCACTTTGCAAACCCAGCCCTGTAAATATTAGCCTTAAACATATCCTATTTTATTATATAATTGTAAATGAAGGGCTTCCAGTCTATTTAAAGCAGCAAGGAATACAGTAAGTGTGTTTATAGACTATAACCTCATTCCATGCATGTGAATCAGAAGACATACTGTATTTTATTGCCTGTATTTATTGCTTTTTAGTGCGTCTTTTGTATGTAAGGCGTTCAACGTAAACGTCTAAACGTATATTACCTGTTTGTAGTCATTATATCTTCTCTGGAGTGGTACCACTACACAATAAACATGTATCTACCAACTACTACTAAGCTCACATTTATGTACTAAAAGTTGATTTTTTCACCAAATGGTTGAATAGTCATAATCCACTATTGGCCGCTGCAGCAACAACATAATGCCTTCAAATGTCAATTATTAGACAGAGCCGTAGCTAGCTGGGGCTGAATGGTGCTGTTTCAACAACAACGACAAAAACAACGTGTTTTACCCATATTGATGTATTGGCATGTTTCTCTCTCAGTGAGTGATATCCTGAGCACACTGCGCTCGCTGGAGCGCCATTCATCACCACTCATATAGGCTGACCAGAGGACGGGTCAATGAGGAGGACGGCAAAAATGTCTCACTCTAGTGTCAGACGGCACACACAGGATCCGGCCCGCTCTCCGACAGGAATCTGGAGGATAAGTTGCATAAACCCACAGACGTACACACACACACGTACGCACACACACATCCGCACATGATTCGGACAGCAGACATCTAGAATGTCACAGGTCTTCTGTTCGGACACTCGTACGGCGGCCTGGTGTGTTGGGAGTAGGACATGTTTGGGTATTTTGGGCGGCCTGGTGACCAGGCAAGTCCCTCCTTGCTGGGGCCCCGGCATCAGCCATTAAACCCCTGGAACTTGTCCAGAAAGCTGCTGCTCGCCTGGTGTTCACACACCCCAAGTTCTCCCACACAACTTCCCTTCTCCGTTCTCTACATTGGCTCCCTGTAGCAGCTCGCATCCGGTTTAAAACCCTGGTTATAGCCTACAGGGCAATGAAAGGAACAGCCCCCTCCTACCTCCAGGCCATGGTCAAACCCTATACCCCCTCCCGACTGCTACGCTCTGCTACCTCGGGGCGATTGGTTGCCCCGTCACTCCGAGGGCCCTGCGGTCGATCGACATGATCACAGCTCTTCACTGTCCTGGCCCCGCAGTGGTGGAATGAACTGCCCACTGCACTAGAGCACTAGACTTCAGCACTAGATTATGCTCTTAAGTCACTTGTTTTAGAAAGAAGATGCACTTGTGAGTCCTGGCAAGTAGTAGTACTTTGGCTTTTCCTACGTTAAATGCAATTATTGTTAGTCGCTTTGGATAAAAGCATCAGCTAAATGACTGTAATGTGGAGTATGACGTGTAAAGGGAGTAAGACATGTTTGGGTATTTTGGGCCAAACGTATAAAGCGTCTCTTTGTGGGATCATATAGGGCCTATATCATCCCGTACTAAACAGTGGGTCAGATTTTTTTGAGGCTCACTCAATCACTTTCAAAACAAAGCAAACCACTGTGCTCCATGCTGGACCCGTGGCACAAACAAGGCAAAAGAGCTGAACGTGAATGTGGGTGAGCTGGGAAATGTAGTTCAGTCATGTGTTTTGGACCGCAGGTTTCGGCCCTTCTCAAAAACATTTTCATGCGATTAAAGCAAGTTGTAGAGAATTTATAAAGTGGGCACACGCGAGTATAAAAAAAATACAAGCAAGGGTTGAGATACAGCTCTTGGGACTCTGGGTGAGCAGTGTCCCAAGTACATGAGGGTGAGCAGAAGACAGGCAGAAGAGGTTCTCACACGCTGGTCCTACTGCACACTGGTCCAGTGTCTGCAGCTGCATCCCTCAGCGGTGTTGACCTTGGCGCTGCCAGTGTGAGCGGTGTGGGCAGGGCAGTGTTTACCGTGTACCACTTCTGTTCACAGTTCAGCTGTGTGAAACGGGCCAAGACTCAATCTGCATCCATTTGCTGCACCATTAATATATGAAGAGAAGAACTACTACTTTCATACTCAGTCAAATACACAGGAGGGAGGGGTAGTGGTTATGTTGAATAATCACACAGGACCACGCAGTAAAAATCTGCAGACTTTACTATTAACAAATTATCCAATTTCATCTGTACAGAACAAAATAAACAAAAAAACAAAGGGGAAAATGCACTGTTATTAGGTTACATCTCAAGTACATGGCATAATCAGAGATGGAGAAGCAAATTACCTCTGTGAACTGCTTCATAAAACATAGAATTACAAAAACATTTTTCATCATAATCTTAATCATGTTATAGTTGTCGTTAAGGTAATTACTCTGTATCTCAGTTTGACTTGATGAAAGATTCTGACAGACAAAAGAACAGTTAAGTACTGATAGATAGATAGATATATAGAATGACTCGACAATATTCAATGCTGTCTTTGTAGCACAGGAGAGGTGTGCTGGTAGAAAAGCCAGGAGTTCTCTCAAACTAGGGTATCTGTGTTGAAGCCTTTCTCTATCCCAGGACAGCTCACACACTCACTCTCTCTCACATCTCTACTGGGTTTGGAGTCATCACACACACACACACACACACACACACACACACACACACACACACACACACACACACACACACACACACACACACACACACACACACACCTCTACTGGGTTTGGAGTCATATTTCAAGTGTAGGAAAGGTTTTCTTATGCACTGTACATGGGGAACCCCTCTGGGATTGTCAAGAGTAGGCACGCATTGAGGAATCAACGTTCTATAGTACAGCAGAAGTCATCTTCCAAGCCAGAAATGATGAGAACTGTTTTTACAAGCGAGGAAGTAGGAGGGCTCATATCTATTGAAGATCAAAGCCATGATAATTCAACCATTTAAACCATGTACAGTAAAACAGAACATTTCATGGCATACACTTTCTAGAAAATAACACAAATTGAAAGAAAAAAAAATCACTGTAAGAAATGTTTAGACTTATCTGGACGCCGTCCAAATTCCATGTGAAATGGTTCAGTCAGGCCTTTTAAAACTGAAAAGTATGTGTGCTCAATCTGCCTCGTATTTTTTTTGAGTTCAGTAACTTAATTCAAATGGCAAAACACTCAAGACCCTGACGCCACTTCCCTCCGACACTAGGGATCCTGGGACACTTAGCAGGCAGCGAAGAGAAGGCAACAAGAGCAACATTCAAATCAACAAAAAGACTCAAACCTTTGACTATTAGTAAACAAATAAATAAGGCTATGACCAAACAATATATATATATTTATAGATATAAAAAAAGAACAAAAAAATGTGCAATGGTTCCAGTATCATTTTCAAACAAAATGTTCACATCTCTTTAAGCAGTATCTCGTACCGTTACCTTTCTTTTTCTATTCAATGACTCAACCCTTATCCCAACTGTTCTGCGGTTCCAATACAAGCACTGCTACCCTTGGTTTGAAACCTGCTATGTTGCAGATGAATTACTTGACAACTAGACGGGGGACACTTTGGAAATGTTAGAAGCCAGTGTTCAAAACGAGACGTCTTTCTGCGCCGTCGCCGGCGTCGTGTCCACTTCCTGGCTGGACCGAGGAGGACGGGGCGGACCGTTCCCGGGGTCCCGTCTGCGACGCCCCCCCCGCCTCGCGACCGCGCAAGAGCCCGGCGTTCCGGCCGTCCGCTCGGACGCCGACGCCTCGCCCCGCCTCCCCCTCCAGTTAGCGGCCGCGCTAACCCGATACCACGGTAGGGCCTGACCTGGGGAACCTACGGCCCTGGAGCGGGCGGAAGAAGGCGCGCCGGTGTATCCGCCGTTACGTGACACCGCCATCCTCCTGACGGAGAGCGTGTGACCGATACACCGTCGGGGTCGTCTGGAACACGGGGGGGTTAGTTGCGCCTCAGTGGAGGGCAGTCTTCAACACTGCTGGCAGTCCCACGGCATATCAGTGAATCTAACACACATCAGCATCCTGCTCTCCCAGGACCAGAGCAGGAATATTCACACACACATCCAACAGAAACACAGCGTTAATCCTCCCCATTCACACACGGTTTCTCACCCGGCACTCACACACACACACACACACACACAGACACACACACACACACACACACGAGCGAGCAAGCGCACACACACACACACGCACGCACACATACACACACACGCAGCGATCTTGCAGCACCGAAGTCATTGAAAAGCCTCCCGGGTTCGAAAGCGCAGAGGCTTATGTTCTGTCCCATAATGCTTTGCGAGACGCGTCCTGATTAAGATGACCTCTTCGCCCCTTCGTCAGGAGAGCAAACACCGGGGGTCAAGGTGAGGTCTAGAGTTGAGACGGTGGCGGCGGACGCCGAACGTACCGCGGGAAAAAGCGAACGGTCGACGCGGAGGCTGGGTTTAGCGGTAACGGGTCCTAGCGGCGGGAAGCGTTGGTTTTCGGCGGCAGCGTCCGTAATAGCGGTCATCTGTCGGACTCTGTCGGGGGGGGGGGGGGTTTGTATGGTCAGTCTCTCGGTCGGGAGGGGATGTGGGGGGGTGTGGGGGGGCGTGTCGGCGTTCACATCGACGCTGGGAGAGCGAGC
>NC_140249.1:17505176-17512676 GCF_949987555.1 Borostomias antarcticus | reverse complement strand
CTGTATCAATACTACGTGGTAGAAGGCCTACCTAGAGTAAAGTACTGTATCAATACTACCTGGTAGAAGGCCTACCTAGAGTAAAGTACTGTATCAATACTATGTGGTAGAAGGCCTACCTAGAGTACTGTATCAATACTACGTGGTAGAAGGCCTACCTAGAGTAAAGTACTATATCAATACTACGTGGTAGAAGGCCTACCTAGAGTAAAGTACTGTATCAATACTACGTGGTAGAAGGCCTACCTAGAGTAAAGTACTGTATCAATACTACGTGGTAGAAGGCCTACCTAGAGTAAAGTACTGTATCAATACTACGTGGTAGAAGGCCTACCTAGAGTAAAGTACTGTATCAATACTACCTGGTAGAAGGCCTACCTAGAGTAAAGTACTGTATCAATACTACCTGGTAGAAGGCCTACCTAGAGTACTGTATCAATACTACCTGGTAGAAGGCCTACCTAGAGTAAAGTACTGTATCAATACTACGTGGTAGAAGGCCTACCTAGAGTAAAGTACTGTATCAATACTACCTGGTAGAAGGCCTACCTAGAGTACTGTATCAATACTACCTGGTAGAAGGCCTACCTAGAGTACTGTATCAATACTACATGGTAGAAGGCCTACCTAGAGTAAAGTACTATATCAATACTACGTGGTAGAAGGCCTACCTAGAGTAAAGTACTATATCAATACTACGTGGTAGAAGGCCTACCTAGAGTAAAGTACTGTATCAATACTACGTGGTAGAAGGCCTACCTAGAGTACTGTATCAATACTACCTGGTAGAAGGCCTACCTAGAGTAAAGTACTATATCAATACTACGTGGTAGAAGGCCTACCTAGAGTAAAGTACTGTATCAATACTACCTGGTAGAAGGCCTACCTAGAGTAAAGTACTGTATCAATACTACCTGGTAGAAGGCCTACCTAGAGTAAAGTACTGTATCAATACTACCTGGTAGAAGGCCTACCTAGAGTAAAGTACTGTATCAATACTACGTGGTAGAAGGCCTACCTAGAGTAAAGTACTATATCAATACTACCTGGTAGAAGGCCTACCTAGAGTACTGTATCAATACTACCTGGTAGAAGGCCTACCTAGAGTACTGTATCAATACTACCTGGTAGAAGGCCTACCTAGAGTAAAGTACTATATCAATACTACGTGGTAGAAGGCCTACCTAGAGTAAAGTACTATATCAATACTACGTGGTAGAAGGCCTACCTAGAGTAAAGTACTGTATCAATACTACGTGGTAGAAGGCCTACCTAGAGTAAAGTACTGTATCAATACTACGTGGTAGAAGGCCTACCCTGATCATCTGCTTGCAGACCCTCATGAGTTGGTAGTCCAGCTCAGGGTCCATCATCTCCACCTCCTGCAGCTTGAAGACCCGGTGGTGACAGCGCTGAGTCAGCTGCTTCTTGTTCTCCTTCAGACACTCAATCACCTGCACAGGCACGCACACAAACACAAACACACACATGCACGCACACACACGTGCACACACACACACACACACAGGATAGGGAGAGAGTTAGATGACCAAAGAGTACCTCAAGATTAAACGTACTGTCAGAGCAAGAGAGAGCAAGAGAGGACAGAGAGAGAGAGAGGGAGAGAGAGGGGATAAGATAGAGAGAGCATGAGAACCAGAGAGAGAAGGAGAGAGAGAGAGAGAGAGAGAGAGAGAGGGGATAAGATAGAGAGCATGAGAACCAGAGAGTAGAGAGAGATAGAGAGAGAGGGGATAAGATAGAGAGAGCATGAGAAGCAGAGAGAGAAGGATAGAGAGAGAGCATGAGAACCAGAGAGAGAAGGATAGAGAGAGAGAGAGAGAGGGGATAAGATAAAGAGAGCATGAGAACCAGAGAGAGAAGGAGGGGATAAGATAGAGAGAGCATGAGAACTAGAGAGAGAAGGAGAGAGGGGATAAGATAGAGAGAGCATGAGAACCAGAGAGAGAAGGAGAGAGGGGATAAGATAGAGAGAGCATGAGAACTAGAGAGAGAAGGAGAGAGGGGATAAGATAGAGAGAGCATGAGAACCAGAGAGAGACGGACAGAGAGAGAGGGAGGGAGGGGCTGACCTGTGCGTTGCCGAAGGCTACGTTCTGGCACAGCCTCCCGATGTCCTGCTTGCAGGACTCGTACAGCTCGGGCTCCAGGCGGATGTCTTCGGACTGCGGACAACGTCACAGCAAATCACACCTCAGCGCCCACTCTGACCCGTCCCCCGGTTAGAGCCAGGTGACCCGACTCTTACACCAATCCCCTTCTAGTATCAGATTGTGCTTTTACGGTGGATATACATGACATTTTTGCGACCACGAATCAAGCGTGTCTGTGAACAAACCATCTCCAGCTCCTCCACCCTCAGCTGCTTGCGACACTTGACGGAGACGCGCTGCTCCTTGGCGTCCTGCAGCGTGTCGTTCCTGACCGTGGTGCTGAGGCAGATCACCACGTCCACCCTGGGGCACAGAAAAGTAGTGCACGCGGGATCAGAAGCGGATGAATACGCTACAACCCGCCAGACATGAAGACTCTCCCGTGGAACTCAACATGCAGAAGACTCCTTGTGGATGAATGGACAAAAAAAACCTGTGTCGAGGTATATTATTTTGCAAAAATAAATGCAGAAAATTTCAAATCTACAATATTCAGAATTCAATGTTCAGAAAAACATTGTTTTATTAAATATTTTTCTTCCATAAAACACCTGGATCACAATTAATCATGTTTAACAATTAAATACGTTTGAAGTGTCAGTCTCAATGCTCACTTCTTCTTGATGTTGGGACACAGCTTGAGCACGTCCTCTTTGCACGCCATCTTGAACTTGTAGGAGAAGCGGAAGTCCTTGATCTGGATCTGAGGGAACACAGGTCGAGAGAGAGGTCAGAGAGAGACCGCGGGAAAGAAACGCCCCGGGGGTCCCGGCCGGCCGGCGGTCTCACCAGCTGGAAGTGTGTGACGCCCACGGCGCACTTGTCGTTCATCTCCTTCTGGTGCTTGTTCTGGACCAGGCACTCCATCAGGTCCCCGCTGTCTATCTGGTTGTCTGCCACTTCCTGTGGGAGGGAGGGGACGAGACAGAGACAGGAGAGAGAACGGAGAGAGAGAGAGAGCGAGAGAAAATGGAGAGAGAGAGAGAGAGAGAGAGAGAGAGAGAGAATGGAGGGAGAGGAAGAGAGAGAGAGAGAGAGAGAGAGAGAATGGAGGGAGGGAGAGAGAGAGAGAATGGAGAGAGAAAGAGAGAGAATGGAGGGAGAAAGAGAGAGAATGGAGGGAGAAAGAGAGAGAATGGAGGGAGAAAGAGAGAGAGAGAATAGAGGGAGAAAGATAGAGATAATAGAGGGAGAAAGAGGAGAGAATGGAGGGAGAAAGAGAGAGAGAGAGAGAATAGAGGGAGAAAGAGGAGAGAATGGAGGGAGAAAGAGAGAGATAGAGAGAACAGAGGGAGAAATAGGGAGAGAATGAAGGGAGAAAGAGAGAGAGAGAGAATAGAGGGAGAAATAGGGAGAGAATGAAGGGAGAAAGAGAGAGAGAGAGAATAGAGGAAGAAATAGGGAGAGAACGGGGGGAGAAAGAGAGAGAGAACAGAGGGAGAGAGGGATTAAATGAATGGGGGTAGAGAAATAGGCCGTCCTTGGAGGTGTGATATGTGGTTGCAGTAGGGGGGGGGGTCCTCTGGGGGGGTCAGGGGTCAGGCAGGAAGCACTCACATGACAGTGGGACTGGATGACCGGCTCACAGGCTCTCATCAGCAAGGTCTCCATCTGAATGTCCTGGAGGAGAGAGAGAGAGAGAGAGAGAGAGAGAGAGAGAGAGAGAGAGAGAGAGAGAGAAGAGAGAGATATGAGAGAGAGACAGAGAGAGAGAGAGAGAGATAGACAGAGAGAGATAGAGAGAGACAGAAAGAGAGATATGAGAGGGAGAGACATACAGATAGAGAAAGGGAGAGACAGAGAGAGAGACAGGGAGAGAGACAGAGAGAGACAGAGATATGAGAGGGAGAGACAGACAGTGATAGAGAAAGAGAAAGGAATAGAGAGAGAGAGAGAGAGAGAGAGAGCGAGAGAGAGCGAGAGAGAGGAAGAGACAGACAGAGACAGTGAGATATATATAGATAGAGGGAGAGACACAGAGAGACAGAAAGAGAGACAGAGACATAGAGAATATGATCCCATGTCCCCCAGCCTGTTCACCCCAGTCCAGTCCTCTGTCTCACCTCAGACTCCAGCTCAGTCAGGTTTCCCACCACGTCTCTGCAGTCGGACACCAGGTCCTCCAGATGGTCCTGAAGACAGTCCAGCTCCTGCACACACACACACACACACACACCAGCTGACCAGTCACTCACTACACAATAACACACTGCACAATAACACACGCACACCAGCTGACCGGTCACTCACTACACAATAACACACTGCACAATAACACACGCACACCAGCTGACCGGTCACTCACTACACAATAACACACTGCACACAACACACACACCAGCTGACCAGTCACTCACTACACAATAACACACTGCACAATAACACACGCACACCAGCTGACCAGTCACTCACTACACAATAACACACTGCACAATAACACACGCACACCAGCTGACCGGTCACTCACTACACAATAACACACTGCACAATAACACACGCACACCAGCTGACCGGTCACTCACTACACAATAACACACTGCACACAACACACACACCAGCTGACCAGTCACTCACTACACAATAACACACTGCACAATAACACACGCACACCAGCTGACCGGTCACTCACTACACAATAACACACTGCACAATAACACACGCACCCCAGCTGACCGGTCACTCACTACACAATAACACACTGCACACAACACACACACCAGCTGACCGGTCACTCACTACACAATAACACAGTACACACAACACCAACTGACTGGTCACTCACTACACAATAACACACTGCACACACACCAGGTGACCAGTTACACTATAGAATAACACACTACACACACACCAGCTGACCAGGCAGTTACACTATAGAATAACACACTACACACAACACACACCAGTCCAGTTCCTGCACACACACACACCAGCTGACCGGTCACTCACTACACAATAACACACTGCACACACACCAGCTGACCAATCACACTATAGAATAACACACTACACACACACCAGCTGACCAGTTATACACTACACAATAACACACTACACACAACACCAGCTGAGCAGTCACACACTACACAATAACACACTGCAGTCATCTCAGGTTCTCAACCAAGAAGCATGTGTGTGTGTGTGTGTGTGTGTGTGTGTGTGTGTGTGCGTGTATGTGTGTATATATGCGTGTGTGTGTGTGTATATATATATATATGTGTATGTGTGTGTGTCCACCTGTCCGGTCTCCGTCTTCTCACTGCACCACTTCCCCAGGTCAGTCATGCAGCGTCTCTGCAGCTCGGGGTCCAGCTTGACGTCCAGCGCCCTCTGGTGGAGGATCCTCTGCACCTCCACCTTACAGTCCCGAGACAGCTGGGGCGGCAGAGAGACAGAGAGAGAGAGGTAAGAAAAGAAAGAGGGGGAGAGAGAGAGAGAGAGAAATCCTTATGAATGAAAGAAGGGAAGAGAAGACCAGATTGGATGTTTTAAAGGTAGAGGAGACTGAAGCAACAGCGCTGGCTAAAGGAATCCAGAGTGATTCAGGCGTTGTTACGCGGCCGCCCCCCATGACAATGTTGACGCTGGGTAATCGCGAGACACCGGTTACATTTGCGGCTTATTGGAACAGGACATTTCACATGGATTCTCATTGCAGGATTGACAAGCCTTGGGACCCCCAGAGTACACTCCGCAATCTCACTTCCAAATCAGGAAATCATTTCACCTCCAAAATGTCTGAGTTCACCAACGATCACAGTGATTAACAATCTTCTACACCACCATTAATTGTCACCAACAGACACTGAGTTCACTTACAAAAACCAGGTTTCCGGAGATTCCTTCGGACAAGAGGACATGGTTATAAACACTGTGCAAGGGTCAGCCATGTATTTAACCCCACGTCCCTTTCAAAAATGTAAACGGAAATATGGAATCAAATTTCGGCTGCATGCACAACCGAAATGGACGAGGCGTTGGCCCCTGGCGTGCATCTGGGGGAGGGGGGGGAGGCGGTCTTACCCGTCTGCCCTGCTCCTCTGAGCGGTAGGCGTGGCGGTACAGGCAGGAGAAGATGGCGCCGGGGGGCATCATCTCGCTGGTCTCGTTCCAGCCGTGCGTGTGGCAGAGGCGCGACGCGTCGCCCTGGCACTTCTTGTACAGGATGGGGTCCAGTCTGCGGAGCGCGGGAGAGATGGGATACGGTGTACGGTAGGGTGTGTGCGTGTGTGTGTGTGTGTGTGTGTATGTGTGTGTGCGTGTGTGTGTGTATGTGTGTGTGTATGTGTGTGTGTATGTGTGTGTGTGTGTGGTTGTGTGGAGGGGGTGCTTTGAGAAGAGCAGTATGTGTGTGTCTGTGTGTGTGTGTGTGTGTGTGGTGTGTGTGTGTATGTGTGTGGAGGGGGTACTTTGAGAAGAGCAGTGTGTGTGTGGGGAGGGGGGGTGCTTTGAGAAGAGCAGTGTGTGTGTGGGGAGGGGGGGTGCTTTGAGAAGAGCAGTATGTGTGGTTGTCTGTGTGTGTGTGTGTGTGTGTGTGTGTGTGTGTGTGTGTGTGTGTGTGTCTGTGTGTGTGTGCACTTACTTCCAGTCTCTGGCTATGAAGTACTGCAGCTCCAGCAGTCTGTGTTCACAGTCCTCCACCATCTTCTCTGTGTAAAGGTGCTCCATCAGACACGACAGGATCCTACACACACACGCACACGCGCACACACACACGCACAGACACGCACACACGCACGCACACAAGAGCTGAGTCTTACGACATGTCCCATGCTGTGCAGTGTAATGGCGCTAGCTAATTAGCATTTACTGAGCTAGCTTGGTGAAAGCTAGCATGGTTCGATTAAAGCCTTCTGTACACTGTACGACTGAAAAAATCTTAGATCGGGGATCCCTTCCCACTGTACGACCGGGACTCCATCTGTAAGACCATAGGACGTGTGTATTCACACTATACGATCTCTGTCAGCCATGATTACGGCCACGATTCATCTTGGCTGCAGCGTGAACTTCTGCCATCTACAACGAAAATATCTGATATGCCAGATATTTTATTCGGGAGGTCGTAGCCTCGTCGTAGAACGTCGTAGCAATTAAATCGCAGATCGTACACCTTCTCACACTGCGCGACTTGCGAGTCCCGATTTTGCATACGATGAGCTACGGTTGTCTGCGACGACCCACGACCAACCTTACGACCTCAGAATCGTGGGTTTTATTGCACGATGTACATACAGCTTTTAAGTTTCCCTTTTGGCCCGAAACCGTTTTCTTTACGACGGCCGAGAGAGCTGTAGAGAGAGAAGCGCGAACTCACATGGGGTCT